>NW_027120917.1:0-5835 GCF_030686945.1 Centruroides vittatus
AAGCTTTCTGATTGGTCCAGAGTGGGACAATAAGTGAAGCGGACTTCCGGAGAGCGGGAAATATAAATTGAGGGACTCTCACGATTGAGGACACTTTTTGGCTGCTTTTGGATTCGTCGAGGAAGGTTGCCGAGGAAGGGTCAGCAAGGACGTCGGAGTTAGACCGGGAGAACAGGAGTCTAGAAAGGGCGACCACTTTCAGTCGGGAAGCACAATCCGTTTCCATCGTAGTGTAATTGAGAAGTATCAACGAGGGACGTACTTCTGGTGACGTAAATTACGTTCAGGTATCGGAAAGAACTATTAGTTTTGTGAATTAACGTAAAGAAAAGGAACGCTTGGAACTCGAGATCGTGTTGCATTTACTTAACATAATACCGTGATTCGTCGAAGGCTAATATATGCAATTATTGTATAGAAGGAAAATGTGTATGTATATATGTATATAGAGTATTGTAAATTTCGTTAGTTTTAAGTCGTGTATCGTGTAAACTTGAGGGTTAGGAAGCATCTCGCGGTTATTGTACTGTTAGAATAAATTACTGTTGTTTCGCCAAATTCGTGCACGTGTAATTGGTCATTACTTGAGTCCTTAACATACATCCTTATTACATCCGTGGACTTAGATCCATCGGATAATCAACATTGGCGTCCGCGACAGGATATTGATCGGGTTGTTTGTTGTAAAAGGACCGACCAAACGTGCATCTTGTATTAACCCCTCATCCTACTGCCGCTTATATCTGTAATTATAGCCATTGGAATTGTAAATTATATTATTGTAAAACCAAAAGGTTTCGGTAAACTATGGATGAACAAATTACCAGCGGATCTTCAGGGGCAGGGGAATTGGGCAATGTGCCTATTGTAACGGGATTTATGGGCATGATCCCATGTTTTTCGAACCTGCCCGGAGATATTTTAGATGTGAGTAGGTTTTTCCAAACCGTCGAGAACGTCGCGTCGTTGGCAAGCTGGGATGAGACTGTGAAGGTCACCGTAGTTCAAGCCCGCCTAAAAGGTGAGCCCTTGTCTTTATTTTTCGATTTAAGGGACCAGGGCGTCATGAGCTATGATGAAATAAGGAGGGCTCTTATAAAGTGCTTTGGTCGTAAAGAAAAAGAACAGGACCCGTTTGATCAGGTATTAAAGATCTCCCAGAGAAGAGGGGAGAGGGTTTGCGAATACGGGATTAGGATTAAGTCGTTGTTTTCACGAGCGGTGACGCGCAATTCTAATTTAGCGACGCTTCGCGACAATGCTGTTAAGGAATGCTTTATAAAAGGACTACTAGCGGAGATTAGGAGGCAGGTGATGCAGAGGCGGCCGGACACCTTGGATGAGGCGATAGTAAAGGCCGAAGAAGAAGAGGAAATCGAATCGGCCTGCAACAAACGAGGTGGGATAAGTGAGGTATGCGCAAATGTTGAGCATGAAAGGGGGTTGGAGAGAAGGGAAGTACAATTGGGTAAGCGTGTAGAGGAGTTGGAGACTCAAATAAGGAGTTTGACCGAGTCCATGGCATCTTTACTCGAGCACATGAAGGGGAACAATAACCGCGAGAGGTGGGGAAAAGAGCGCCGTTGTTACACGTGTGGTGAAATAGGCCATATTTCGAGAAAATGCAACAAGAGAAGAGGTTTAAACTAGTCAGAGGTCATTTGAAAGGTCAGGCGAATGACCGGTTAGTTAAATTAGAACTGACCAGAAAGATCCACTTGTCAGACCGGGGGTTACCGATTGTAAGAGGTGTAATCCTAGGACGTGAAATTGCTGGTCTAGTAGATACAGGTGCAGAAAGGACCGTAATTAAGAATGAATTGACTGAATATATCAGGCGTGAAAATAGGAATTGGGTGGTCCCAAACAATTCATGTATTAGTGGGATGTCGGGAGCACTCATAAACAGTGATGAGGCCGTAGCAATCGAGTGCTGTTTCCACGATGGGAAAAAGGTATGCACGACAACACCAAGTGTTGGGTTTCCTGAAAGGGCAGGTTACGAGATGATCATCGGGATGGACATTATTTGCCAGCACCCTGGGCTGTTGGTGGGGATCGAATCAGTGGTTAAGGCAGATAAGCAAGGTCGTGAAGGGAGATTTTGTATTAATATAAATAGTGAGGTAGGGGTGGCAGAGGTAGAAAGAGAGGTGTGGAGATTGGATCACCTAGATGAACCGGTTAAGAGGAAAATAATAAATATTTTGAGAAAGTATCCGGACGCTATTGCTAGCGAAATTGCCGAGTTATCTGGCACTAGCAGACATATGCACTCTGTTAGCCTGACGTCGGAACGTCCGGTCAACGTTAGACAGTACCGAATTCCGTACAGTTACTTACCTGGCCTTAAGAAGCAAGTTAGTGAGCTGATAAAAGCAGGTATATGTGAGGAGAGCTCATCGGAGTGGAACTCTCCTATACATGTTGTTCCTAAAAGCTCTGGTGAGATTCGTATCACTTTGGACCTGCGAAAAATTAATGATATAACAGAACCCCAAATATTCCCGATGGCTCGAATAGACGACATCTTATCCCAACTTAATGGGAACAGATATTTCTCGGTATTGGACTTAAAAGCAGGGTATTTCCAGATTCCTCTAGATCCCAAGGTAAGACACATATTTGCGTTCTCCACACCATGGGGAAAATACCAACTTTGTAGGATGCCTCAGGGTGGGAAGAATAGTGGGAGGTTTTTCCAATACATTATGACGAAGATCTTAGCAAAATTTGTCGGAAATAGCTGCTTTGTGTTTCAAGATGATATTGTATTATTTTCACAAAGTTTGGAGGATCATCTTGAGCTTGTCGATCGAGTAATTAGTACATTAAGGGATGAGGGCCTAAAATTAAATCCGAGTAAATGCCAAATATTAGCAAAGGAGGTGAGATATTTAGGACATATTATTAATAGCGAGGGTGTGCGACCTGATCCCAACAATGTTGAGTCGATCAAGAAAGTGGAAACACCTCGTAGTGTAAAAGAGGTCCGCAGTTTTCTCGGTGTGGTTGGATTTTTTCGGAATTTTATCCCGTCGTTTTCCGATATCGCTGCTCCATTAACAGAACTCACCAAGAAAGGGAAGAGATTTTTATGGAGCCCAGAATGTCAGAGAGGTTTTGAAAAGTTAAAAGAGGCAATAGCAAGCCCACCAATTCTAGCTCACCCGGATTTTGATAGACCATTCTATTTGCACACTGACGCATCTGACAACGCGGCAGCTGCGGTGCTCGAACAACGGCACGAAAAGGGACTGGCTCCGATAGGCTATTTTAGTAGGAGATTTCAAGGGGCAGAAATCAATTATTCCACAATTGAGAAAGAATGTCTAGCAATTGTTTTAGCCTTAAGACACTTCAAATTTTTAATTCTAGGCCAAAAAACGATAATACTCTCTGACCATAAACCCCTTGTGTTCCTTAGCAACATTCAAAATGGGAGCAAGCGTCTGACTCGTTGGATAATGGAGATTATGGACTACCATATAGAAGTCCAACATGTGAAAGGCGTTGACAATAAAGTAGCGGACTTCCTTTCGAGGAACGTTAACGGGGTTCATCACTTCGATGTTGAATCTACAAGGGCTGTAATCCCTAATAGATACGAGATTGGTTTATCACAGGATCGCGATGAAACTTTTGGCCCCATAAAAAGGGATTTACTGAGAAGCCCCGGGAATAGAAATATTGGGAGCTATATGCACCAGTATGTAGTAATAAGCGAATGCCTGTATAGAAGAAGCCTCTTGAAGTCCCGTGACAAGTATGTTAGCCAATTATGCGTAGGGGAGGATCTTGCTAGGGAAGTGATTAAGGCTGTTCACGAAAACAATCTGTCGGGGCATTGGGGCGTGCGAAAAACTATAATTAACATTGAGAAACACTATTATATTCGGAATTTGAGGGAGAAGGTCGAAGGTGTCATTAAGACGTGTGAAAGGTGCCAGAGGCATAATGTACACAAAGGAAAGGCTCCTTTCCAAGAAAACGAGACGGCTGAGGCACCTTTCCAAAAGATTGCTGTGGATATAGTAGGACCTATCCGCACATCGAGCAGCGGTAACCGATTCATCCTTGTAATAGTAGATATTTTCACTCGTTTCGTCGAAGCACACCCTTTGAAGGACCAAACTGCATGGTCTGTGAGTAATACAATATTTAATGAAATCGTTTGTAGGTACGGTGCCCCAGAAGTAATTATTTCCGATAGAGGTACCAACTTTCTATCATCTTTATTCTCGGACTGTTGCAAGTGGTTAGGAATTAGGAGGAACATTACTACCGCTTATCGACCTTGTGCGAATGGCACGTGCGAACGGGTGAACAGATCGTTAGTCGAAATGATAACTAAATCCTCTGACGATGGGAGAGTCGAATGGGATGAAATGATACCTTCTGCATGTTTTGCCTATAACAATTCGCACCACACTGCCATAAATGAGTCACCTGCCTTCCTCTTGTATGGTGTTGATCCCCGTACCCCTAATATCGAATACCTGCCTGATGATATGTCTACCGATGAGCGTAGGGCATTCCTGGTCACGAAACTCCGTGCATTACGGGAAAATGCGAGTATCCATGCGCGAAATTACAACAAGAAAGGAAGGGATTATCGAAGCAAAGGGAGAACATTAGTAAGTTTTTCGGAAGGGCAGAGGGTTTGGGTGAGAAAGAAAGGTGTTAAAGGGAATAAGTTTTCTTATAATTATAAAGGACCCTTTCGGATCACCAAGGTGATAAACCCAACTACGTATCGTGTGGAGGGTTGCAATATGAAGGATCAGGAGACTGTCCATGTCGATCGCCTAAAACCTTGCTATGGCTATCCGATTTGTAATAAGAAAAAAAAGAGGGAGGATAGAGGAATTGTACTGGAGGATGATGATGAAGTCCTGGATGATCGGTTGGTGAGGAGACGTGGGGTGGTCACTAACACGCAAGGTGTTGACACAAGTGGTGTGCAGAAGTGCACTGACCTTGAGGTGCGTAAGAAACCTTATAACCTACGTGAACGCAAAATTGATTTCCGTAGTTTGCACTACGGGAAGTGAGTCGCTTGGGGGGGAGATATGTAGTGCTACGCAACTATGTATTATTGTTATTATTATTATTATTAATTATTTTCTCGGTTTCCTTTTTGTATGTATCGGGTTTTCTTGGTTTGTACCGTGTCGCGTGGAATTTTCTTATGATGTCACCTTAGGATACGTGAGAAGCTTTCTGATTGGTCCAGAGTGGGACAATAAGTGAAGCGGACTTCCGGAGAGCGGGAAATATAAATTGAGGGACTCTCACGATTGAGGACACTTTTTGGCTGCTTTTGGATTCGTCGAGGAAGGTTGCCGAGGAAGGGTCAGCAAGGACGTCGGAGTTAGACCGGGAGAACAGGAGTCTAGAAAGGGCGACCACTTTCAGTCGGGAAGCACAATCCGTTTCCATCGTAGTGTAATTGAGAAGTATCAACGAGGGACGTACTTCTGGTGACGTAAATTACGTTCAGGTATCGGAAAGAACTATTAGTTTTGTGAATTAACGTAAAGAAAAGGAACGCTTGGAACTCGAGATCGTGTTGCATTTACTTAACATAATACCGTGATTCGTCGAAGGCTAATATATGCAATTATTGTATAGAAGGAAAATGTGTATGTATATATGTATATAGAGTATTGTAAATTTCGTTAGTTTTAAGTCGTGTATCGTGTAAACTTGAGGGTTAGGAAGCATCTCGCGGTTATTGTACTGTTAGAATAAATTACTGTTGTTTCGCCAAATTCGTGCACGTGTAATTGGTCATTACTTGAGTCCTTAACATACATCCTTATTACATCCGTG
>NW_027120918.1:0-15233 GCF_030686945.1 Centruroides vittatus
CGCCATCTTGGCACCAAGGGTTACATTAACCAATGAAACATATGAATGTAAATTTTTCATAATAAATGATAAAATAACATTACCAATATTCAACAAATATTTTATAAGATGTGACTGTATGAAATGTAATAACAGTTAAATATTTTATTTTCTAGAATTTGTATATATTAAAAAATTATCAGAAACTGCTAAAATCCCGAAAAAGGCTTCTATGAGAGCAGTTGGATATGATATTATTTGTTAATGGCTCTGAAATTAACTTCAAATGAACAAAAAGAAAAAATTACAGATCTGGCTATTGAAATGCCAAATATCTGTTATGCTAGAATAGCTCCAAAATCTTCTTTATTTCTGTATAACATTATAATAAATGTGGAAGTTGTCGATTGCAACTATCGTGGAAACATTGGAGTCACGATGTATAATTTCGGACAAGAAATTGTTATTTTTGAAGGTGGAACGACTATCGTGCAAATAATTTTTGAAAAAATCATGCATCCAACTTTTTAGAAACAGATTCATTAGGCATCACTGACAGAAATGAAAAAGGCTTCTGTACCGAAATTGCCTTTTCTCAAAAATTGTAATCAATTTAAATCTGTATTATTTTATATATGTACTCAACTATGCACTTGAATATTATTTTGCATATGTACTCAAGTATTATTTTGTACTCAATTTTAAATCTGTATTCAAATAAACAAATAATTTTGTGAAATCTGGGATCCGTTGGATTTTCTGAAGTATCCCCCCGAATGACTCAAACAAGCTTCAGAATTCGTGGGATTTTAATAACCCCCTCTATAAAAAGATAAACGTTCTCACGCAGTCGAAACATAAAGTTTACCGTTACCGACCAATACTATCAATTGTTTTAATCCCAATGACACTTTTAACGTCTAAACAATCGGTCTCATGACATAATTTCTCACCCACTTCTTTCCCCCTCCCCTCAGCGGGGGATTTGCTAGTCATCTTTCAAGCAGTGTGCTTAGCACCGGTTGTCAAAGTCAAGAAGTTTTGTGCCTACTTTGGATAACTCACTTTCAGAATCGAAGTATAAGTGTGACTTATTTTTACTTGGATATTGTGCCCTATAGTAATTGGATATTGGACAAATCCGTCTTCCACAGAATTAAAGGAAGAGGTGTGAAACCGGTCTTGTAAACTCTCTCTCTCTCTCCCCCCCTCTCTCGCGATTTTACGTTGTACTCATTCCTTAGATGTATTCCAATAAATATTGTTTGTTGTTGAAAATGGTGTCTTTACTCAACTGTTGGCCACACCTTATCGTCGGTCCCACTGACCTCCTCCACTCGCATAATGCGTAACGTGCCATCAACGTAACTGCCATCCTTGACAAGTGAGCGGGTCCATGACCGTCACCGGAAAGGAAGAAACTACTTCCTCTTACCTCCCCAGGATCTCACATATTGGTGTCAAAAGTGGGGTTCAACTTTTTCAAGAAATCGATGAGGCGAAGGCAGCCACAGTCGAGAAAGAGGGCAAATTGAGTTGAATTAAGAAGAGTAGGAGTAGGGACCTAATAGAGTCTAATAGACTTAGTAGCGTAGACATAAATAGACCTATGGAGGACAATCCCCATGCTGCAGCTGGGCCCAAAAACCCAAATCTAGCGCCGAATCCCCTTACATTGGGAGGCCTGGGCAGAATAATTCCACTATTGCCAGTATTCTCTGGAGAAGCAGGAGACCCCAGAGTAATGGATTTTTTTTTTTTTGATTCGTTAGCAGATGTCACAAAGGAAGTGGCATGGTCAAAGGCACAGATGTTGGCAGTAGCCAAATTAAAACTCACAGGTATAGCTTGAGAAATTGTCTGAAAGGACCGGCGAATTAAAGAGGTCGATGACATTGAACATAAACGTACTCAGCAAAAATATATACTTCAATAAGGAATAGATCGAAAACGTTAGTTTTCTTAATTAAAATTCCCTCAGCAACTTATAAGGTGGTTGTTATTGAGGTCGATGACTTTGATGAATTTAAGTGGCTAATGATAGCACGTTTTGAATGCAAGCCATTTACTTTTAGACTATCTAAATTTTATGCCTGCATCCAAAGATGGGATGAGGACATTCAGGCCTATGCCGCTAGACTCTAAGCATTGGCGATGGAGATAGAAATCACACCTATGCCCAGTGCAAATGCTGCGGAAACAGCTATTATTAAAAGGATTCAAAGGAAGGAGTTAGATGAAAGACTAAAGGCACAATTTTAAAATGGGGTTGATATAAGGATCTGTCAAAGAATAATGAGCAGACAATCTGAAGCCTTTGATGAAGTGCTAAAAACCACTATTAGCAAAGAAACCATAGAGGAATTAACTGTGCATCCTCGAGGAATTATGCGTACGGTCAGGGAAAGTGATAAACCCCCTTTTCAGAAAGATTTAGCGCAGTTAATGTCAGCGATGGAGGACCTAAAGGATAGAATGGACGATTTAATCTGAGACTTGCCCCAATCCGGCTGGAGAAACCCTTTATCCTGACGAATCATTCGTGGAGGCTATACCTATAATAATAATAGTACCTACAATAATCCGCCTTCCTGGCGATTATTTAGGGTTCGATTCAGATCCCAGTCTCCAGCAGAGGATCAAAATCGCTGGAGAGGCCAAGTGCGGAGTGTCAAAGGTCAACGACCTTATATTAGATCTAGAAGAAATCCTACAGTTGAGCAGAAATGATGCTATACTGATTCAGGTAGAAACTCTTCCCCTCCTCCAACAGATTCATCAGGAGAAAAGAGCAACATGAGATGGAAAGGCAGGATAGGACTAACGACAACCTACTCAAGACCTAAACCTATTATATTAGTTTATATCAATAATATTCCTGTGAAGATGCAAATTGATCCTAGAGCAGATGGTACGCTCATATCAAATGACCTAGCAAATAGATTAAAAGGGAAAGCCTCTATAAAATTTGGACATAGATGAAAGTTAGGAAACGTCCTAGGGAATCCAACCACTGCCATAGGAATGGCGATACCCACATTTAAACTACAGGGAAGGAAGTTTCGCATGCCGTGTGCTATCGTACGGGCCGAAATCACAAACCCATGTGATGGGATATTGGGACGAGACGTCATCGAAACTCTACAGTTAACCCTAGATTTTGCTAATGCACAAGTGATTTTACCCAATCATAAGACCATCCATTTTTGCACCTCCCAGCGGCCACGCAGGAAGAAAAGGAGGCAAAGAAATACTTTTTTTTTTTTTGATAACTCTTTCTGCCCTGTGGGCACTAAGAGGGCCTCATACAGCAAGCCCATTATGGGTTCGGCCAGGCCCACAATGGGACGGCCAGGTGGTGAGGGATGGGGACTGACATATCTGGAAGGATCACCCCCCGAAAAATTCCTGGGAATTTTTCGACAATTCTGTATTCAATCCCGGGTCCCCCAGGGCGGTAGGCTGCTAACCTTGACTGCTCGGCCATCCGGCCGGCGAAGAGATACTAACAACAGGAAGAAAAACTCCCCTCAGATCCCTACCCTAAATGAAAGCTCTTCGGACATCCTCTGAAGTGAGCAAGTAACTCCCGCTGAAAGGAAAAACAGAGGGAAACCACAAAACCAAAGCACAAGAGGAATAATTGCAGCCCATAGAAAAAGAAAGCGACCTAGAATACAGCAGGATGACAATAACACAACCGTCGATCAACATATGGTATCACAGGGAGAAAACCCATTAACGGCCATGCCACCACTTGGCGAGCTACCCGACTCTGAGGATGACTTCATTCTGTCCTCCATACTCCCTCCGCTACCGGAAGAACAGACAGAATCGGATAGCGAGAGCAAAAGTGAGCGAGATGACTTCAAGCCTGAAAGCAAAGGTTCTGAACCGGAAACGGAGAAACAACAGGAGACCACTCCACCCTATGCTCTTTGCAGTCAAGGGCCAGTTGCTGATCAACCTTGAGTTGTGCCGAGACCCACTCGCAGTCGCATACCTCAACTTATTTCTCCTGCCGTTAGTTGGTCATCCTCCTCCTTAAGTCTTTAAACAATATGTAACCAGTTGTTTTGGCACTTCCCTCACAGGACTTTGGTTGATTCATAGTTTTTGCTGTTACTCACAATACAAAAAGGCTCCTTCCAAAAGTTGCCGACCTCCACTGGAAAAGGAACACGAGGAGACTGCCTTCAATGGAGACGGCAGTCCGTCTTCACTTAACGTACAGCAAAGTCCTTCCCAAATAGTCAAACCCCAAGGCAACCCGACTCGGCGAAACAAAGACCCATTGTCTACCCATTGTCTGACCCATTGTCTGAGACATATAATCAGACACTGATGATGGAATGTTGCTTTTGTTTGTGCTCTGAGGAATCTTGTTTTTATGTGGTTTTTTGGTGATAAATCATGATGGAATTTGTATACAGTTTTTTCGTAAGACAGGACGGACGATAATTTGTCAAGTAGGACCTTTTAAATCGAACATTTGTGAAATACGGTCGAAAACGGTACTTTTTTCGATTATCCGGTATTTCGGCAATCCGGTAAACCGGATTTGAGACGGCGTCTAACGCGTATTGTCGTCTTACTATTCGACACAAAATTTGGGGGTCCTAGGACCATTTTTCGCTGAGATAGCGGAAAAGTGCCGATACTTCCGGTCGGTAATTGAACGCCGATATTACGCTTCCGGCTTTACGGATCCAAATTCTGTCCGGTCATTTCTTCGGGGACACGATCAGTAACCTGTGTTGAAAATTTTAAGCAAATCCACCGAATAGAATTTAAATTATGGCGATTCTAGAATTTAATAAATTATCAACATCTTACTCAACATTGGTTGTCATGGCTACGGTCATTGATTTTTTGCCATAGAGCGTATAAGAACAACCGGAAGTTCGAGTCTTTATTGGAGCTGATATTTATAGTCCTACTTATTAGCTCTAATTTATTCCCATTGCACTTTATATTATTGATATAATTAGACATTTAATATTGGGATGGAATTATACATTAAAGAACAATTTTCGCAGGATGCAAAACGTATCATGGACGAAGTTAAAACATATGCCATTAATAACCCGAATGGTAAATTTCATGTTACATCACACATGAAATTTATTTTAGATCAATTCCAAAAATTAATTGACTCTGCCGAATCCTCATTTGACAAAATGAAATCTATGGAGCCTTTTATAGATAGAATTAATACATTGGCAACCAAGTCTGATTTGACTGAAATGATTAACACAGGAAAAATTTCTGATATTCAGGGTACCATATTAAGAAAACTGGACGCAATTGAACATAATCTCATTCAAACTGTAGGAGATGGGAATCAGGCAGTTATACAGAGAGAGGTATTAGAGAAAATATCTGCGATAGAGAGAAAAATTACAGAAAGTACAGATAAGGTTATTACAGATAAATTAAGAGAAACTGGAAATCGAATTAATGCCCAAATTATTCAACATTCTACAAAAATTATGAATAAATTAAATGTGGATTCCATCTTAACGAAAGCTCAAAAAATTGAGGAAAGCCTTGATAAGCTGAGGAACGAAGGCCCAATTTCTGACATCATTAACAACCAAATACATATGCAGGAACAACTGATTAATATAAAAGATAAAGTTGTTCTAAAGACAACTCAGGAGAATTTGAGTGGCCTTGGGGCGGCCTTGCCTGACGCCCCCATCTCAGAAATTCTTAAAAATCAGACATACATTCAAGAAAAACTGGAGAACTTGGCATCATACAGACACACAGACACTCCTCCACAAAGAAACTATAGTCAAGCTCTGAAAAACGGCAAGCTTTTTAACACTGATAAAAGACTGAGACACTTAGGAACAAACAGGGAGGTACTTCTCCTATACAGTAAAGACAGCGAGAAAAGTTGCAATAAAGTGCGGCAGATATTATTTGAGATGGTCAAACCATCGCAGTTAGGTATTGGAATTGACAAAGTGAGAAACATTGGAGGTGGAGGAGTTGCTATAGAGATTGGGAACCCTGAAAACGCTCTTAAGCTTGAGCGGCACATAGCTACAGAAGTTCCCCAATTATTGATAAGGAAGCCTCGGAAATTGCTGCCACATGTGGCCATTTTTTCAGTTCCTACTGAGATTACTAGGGAAGAGCTACCATTGTACATTTACAGACAAAATGACCTTATCAGTGAAACATATAAGGAAGAGGAATTCAACGAGGCTTTCAGGGCGAAATTCAGAATGGGAAGGAAAAATAAATATTACAACAATTGGGTTATTCAGGTAACACCTAGTCTAAGAAATCAACTTTTAAAGATAGAAAAACTGTCAATTCAATGGTCAAAATGTAAAACAACAGATTTCTGCCCAGTGCTCCAATGCTTTCGGTGTTGTCGGTATGGCCATTCCACAGCAATGTGCAGCCAAGAGATGCCCACATGTAGCCACTGCTCTGGTCAACATACCTATAACGAATGCACAAATATAGACCAACCTCCGGTATGTTGTAACTGTAGACATGAACACACCATGGCTGGGCATAATGCCAGAGATAGTTCTTGTAGGGTATACACGAGAATCAAAACCAATCTAATAAATAGAACTGACTATGGAATTACAGCCTAAGACTAAATTAGCTTCCTGCAATACAATATAGGTAGAAGCATTGCTTCTACTTCTATCTTAACTTCTATCATCAATCAATTTGATCTCATTCTTTGCCAACAGCCATATTGTGTGTTCCTGGATTTCGTTAACTCTAGCTCACCGTGTATTCATCGTCTTCACATCTAAATACTTAGTAACTACTTTAAAAGAGCTACAAGAGTCCTACAAAAGTGCCAAGAAAGTGCTTCAAGAACGCTTCAAGAGTACTTCAAGAGTGCTTCAAGAGTGTGACAATCATTCACGTCAAATACGCATCGAAAACGATAGTGAGATGCGTGAATGAAATAGAATTGTAGAATTTGACGTCAATATTGAAGAGAAAGGTACGAATAGCTGCAAACATAACTGGACCAAATGGAACTGACGCTAAAGAAAGTCCATATGCAGCAAAGAGACGACGCAATTTTACAAACAATTATTGCAAGTTTACCGTCTCGGCGAAGACGCCTCTAGTTTATAAAATTGTTCGTGCTATGCTTGTTATTGTCTGTGCTCTGTGCTCTGTGCTCTGTGTTTTTTTTTTTTTTGTCTACATTGTCACTATATTTGTAGTTGATGTTATGCTTTATTCTGGTTAAATAATTTACATATCTGTAACTCATATATTTATTGTAACTCTGTTATATTTCATCCGGTTATGTATTACGGCACCGGTTATGTACCTTTGGTATCTTTTTAATTAAATAACTGAACTGAACTGAACTGAACTGAACTGTCTGTTACGATATTTACTGGTGGCGACATCAGTGGCAAATGAGAGCATCGGTCGTCAGTCGTCTGTCATATAACCTACCGTGTGTGTGTCCACTTGTAATGTATTTGATAGTTATAATAAATAATTCGTAAACATTACAAGTCTTAAATGCAACCAAGATCCAACATTATAACATGGTGTCAGAATTATAGTCATCGTCGTCTTCCTACTAGCAGCAGCTCAAAATAATGAGTTCACCGGTCAGTAACGCAAGTCAGCCATCTTTAACTTTGTCCCGTTTAAAGTGGTCAACATGAACTATGTGGCAATCCAGTTCCATCGTTATTATTAGAAGGAAATTTAGCTCATAACTGGTCAACCTGGTATCAGAAAATTAAAATATTTTTGCGGGCTAGTAATTTAGAAAGTGAAAGTGATTCCCATAAAGTCGCCATATTTTTACGTTTTGTCGGAGAAGATGTGTTACAGCTTTTCAATTCCTTTAACTTGGATATGGACAATTGTAAATATTTGGATGTAGTAAAAAAAATTTGAGTCTCATTGTAAACCTATTGAATAAAACTAACCTTGCGATTGAGAGAGATAATTTTTTGACCAGAAGACAAAAACAAGACGAGTCAATCGAAGACTTTGTAACTACACTTAAGAACCTAAGCCTAACATGTGAGTTTGATAATTGCCAAGAGAGTTTGGTCCAAGACATGTTTATTGTTGGTTTGTCATCAAATAATAAAGTCATCAGAGCTAGGCTACTTCAAGAGAAGGCTTAACCTTAATGAAGGCCATCAGCATAGCCAAAAGCATCAAAATTACTCATCGTCAGGCGGAGCAGATTGAAAAGAACAGTGATTCTCAGATACTCAAAGTCGAAAAGTTCAATCACAACAACATTCGTTGTGGAAATCTACAAAATAACACCGTCATCTGCAAAGTTCTCGAGGTTTCGTCAAACAGGTCAGGACAATCAATTATTATGTATGCGTTGTGGACAGGTACACCAAAATAAATGTCCGGCTACCAATGCTGTCTGCAAGCTTTGTAACAAAGTAGGTCATTATGCGAAATGTTGTCATACTAGACAAGTAAAATATGTTAATGTTAGTGATGATCATGACCATGATAGTAATAAGTCAGATCTCTTTGTCATTAGATCTATTAGCAGTTATAACAATCGGTTAAGTGAGCTGTGGATTCTAAAATTAAGATTAATAACAAAGTGTTAGAATGTAATTTGGATATGGGTACTCAGGCTAATGTAATGTCAGTAAGAAATTATAAAAGTTTAAAAATTGCTAGAAAAATACAACCTACGGCTGTAAGGCTTACGTCATTCTCAGGAAATGATATACCAGTTTTGGGAACAGTGTTAGTCAATGGTATAATCAATGATAATTTGTCAGCTAGTATTCATTTTGTAATTACCAATACTGATAGTCAGACCATTATAGGGCTACCTACAATCCAAAGACTAGGTTTAGTCAAAAGAGTATTTAAAATCAATAATCATGAGTCAGTCCTGTCGCAGTACAAAGACGTATTCCAGGGTCTTGGTTGTCTACCAGGTGAATACGATATATCCGTTAACAAAGATATAGTACCAGTAATAGAACCACCTAGGAAAATACCGTTTATGTTAAACGAAAGGTTTAAAAAAGAACTGGAACGTATGCAACCTTTAGATGTTATAGCAAAAGTAAGTGAGCCTACCGAATGGGTTAATTCAGTCGTTATTGTTGAAAAGAAAGATAAGTCATTGCGAGTCTGTCTAGATCCAAGAAATCTGAATAGAGCAATAAAGAGGTGTCATTATCCATTACCAACTGTAGAAGAACTGAGGTCAAAATTAGCTAGTGCTAAGTATTTTTCAACTTTAGATGCACAGTCTGGATTCTGGATGATAAAACTGAGTGAAAACAGTTTGAGGTTAACCACATTTAATACGCCTTTTGGTAGATTTAGATTTAAGCGTCTTCCTTATGGTGTGTCAAGTGCTCCAGAAATTTTCCATAAAATCATGACTGATTGGTTCTCAGACATACAAGGAATCATGATATATCTTGATGATATACTGATTTATAGTCAAACATTAGAATCCCATAACGAGATACTGCAAAAAGTCCTAGAAAAAGCTCTTCAAATTAATTTAAAGTTTAATAAAGATAAGTGTCATTTTCTAATGAGAGAAGTCAAGTATTTAGGTCACATTTTTAGTCAAAAATGGTATGTGTCCTGATCCAGCTAAAGTTAGTGCAATATGTCACCTACCAGCACCTAAGGATATAACAGAACTTAAACGTTTTTTGGGAATGATAAATTATTTGAAATCTTACATTGAAAACTTAGCTGGTAAAACTGTCAACCTATGTCTATTGTTAAGAAAGAATATAGCGTTTCATTGGTCAGAGAAACAGCAGTCAGAGTTCCAATTATTAAAGGACGTAATAAGCAATGCCCCAGTCTTAACTTATTTCCATCCTAATCAGCCTTTAACATTGTCTGTGGATAGTTCAAAGACGGCAGTTGTTGCAGTCATATCCGATAAATAACAACCTTATTTTACATTCCAGCAATATTCTATTTCGTAAAAACGTTTTCAACTGCCTTGAGCAGCCATCTTCAGTTAACCAATAAAAAAGAACATAGAATTATAAAAATAAGCACGTGGAGTTCTAAATGTACGAAAATTAAATGAAATTCGAATGCGCTCACGCACATCGTCGGTAACGCGCTTACATGCTAAAAACGGCGTGTATTTTATGATGTTCCGTCGGTAATGTGCTTACACGCTAAAAACGGCATTTTTTATGATGTTCCATCTCCTTAACACATTGCTAGTTATTTTAGGTTATTAAAGAAAGATTTCCAAGCTATCGCCAACTTGTCCGCATCTCTGTGGTTAATGCAGTTTGTGGTTAAATGAGCTCTGTATATTTCCATTTTCTCAATGTGTTTAACAGCTTGTCTTGATCTTGTGGCTCTCACGATCGAGGCTTTATCCCAAAATACCATTATCCCTTGCTCTTTCGCAAATGCTGCCAGTACCGTAGAATCAACATTCCTGCTCACCGATTGCTTGTGCTCATATATTCTCTGCTTTAGGCTCCTCGTCGTAGCGCCGACATACACCAGATCAGTGTTGAAACGATTACCTCTAATTGGGATGGAGTATACCCCTGTTCTGTCGATGTGCTTTGCTTTTCTCTTATCATTTCTCAAGATGCCATACACCGTTGGGTTACGCCTGTATATTACGCGCAAATTCCTATTCTTCGATACCTTCTTAACCACTTTACTTAGAAACGGTATAAAATCCAGAACTACGTTTTTTTTTGCCCAGTTTGGGGTTGTTGTTGGTCCTGTTTATGTTTATGACTTCTCATAATCAGGTCGTCGATTACTTTCCTCTGGTACCCATGTTGCAGCGCAGTATGACAGTAATGGATTATAAAGCCCTGTACCCCTTTATAAAATTACCACCTGGCTTCTGTGCTTTGAGAGATTTTTTATTTGCTAACATCAATAATGCGTTCAAGTACCATAATCACATCCTAGAGTTAGCGGATTTAATATGCTACACATCTTTCTTTGAATTTGAGGTGAAGACATACCTTCAAACTAGAGGCGTCCCGATAGGGAGCCCTATGTCGACATTGCTGTGTGAATTAGTACTCCGTAAACTGGAGTGCAAAGTCTTAACCACGCTCCAGAATGATATAGTGGCATACACCAGATATGTCAATGATATTTTCATCTTATGGAATAATAACCGCAATGTGCGCCACTTTATAAACGGAATCAACAACAACCCCTATGGATTGACCTTGCAATTGGATCAAGAAAGTGGAGTTAGCGTTAACTTCCCGGATGTAACAATAACATGTAAAGAAGGGGAAATCAATATCGAAAACCTGTTTACCAGCCGTTTTTTATACCGAGCAATTCCATAGACCCTCCGCACTTTAAATTGGCAGCGTTTCGATCCTTGATAAAACGTGCGCGCACACATTGCACGAATGTCTGTGACACTTACAATGAGTTAGAATACATTAGAAACGTAGCGCTGCAACATGGGTACCAGAGGAAAGTAATCGACGACCTGATTATGAGAAGTCATAAACATAAACAGGACCAACAACAACCCCAAACTGGGCAAAAAAAAACGTAGTTCTGGATTTTATACCGTTTCTAAGTAAAGTGGTTAAGAAGGTATCGAAGAATAGGAATTTGCGCGTAATATACAGGCGTAACCCAACGGTGTATGGCATCTTGAGAAATGATAAGAGAAAAGCAAAGCACATCGACAGAACAGGGGTATACTCCATCCCAATTAGAGGTAATCGTTTCAACACTGATCTGGTGTATGTCGGCGCTACGACGAGGAGCCTAAAGCAGAGAATATATGAGCACAAGCAATCGGTGAGCAGGAATGTTGATTCTACGGTACTGGCAGCATTTGCGAAAGAGCAAGGGATAACGGTATTTTGGGATAAAGCCTCGATCGTGAGAGCCGCAAGATCAAGACAAGCTGTTAAACACATTGAGAAAATGGAAATATACAGAGCTCATTTAACCACAAACTGCATTAACCACAGAGATGCGGACAAGTTGGCGATAGCTTGGAAATCTTTCTTTAATAACCTAAAATAACTAGCAATGTGTTAAGGAGATGGAACATCATAAAAAATGCCGTTTTTAGCGTGTAAGCACGTTACCGACGGAACATCATAAAATACACGCCGTTTTTAGCATGTAAGCGCGTTACCGACGATGTGCGTGAGCGCATTCGAATTTCATTTAATTTTCGTACATTTAGAACTCCACGTGCTTATTTTTATAATTCTATGTTCTTTTTTATTGGTTAACTGAAGATGGCTGCTCAAGGCAGTTGAAAACGTTTTTACGAAATAGAATATTGCTGGAATGTAAAATAAGGTTGTTATTTATCGGATAAATGAATTCCAGTAAGCTTTGTTTATTTATTGGTACAGTCATATTACAAAACAAGAGACCCATAGCCTATTCATCAAAGTCATTGACAGAGTGTCAGTCACATTATGCTCAAATAGAAAAAGAAATGTATGCAATTCAGTATGGTTGTAACTGGTTTCGTCAATATATTTACAGTCATAAGGTCATTGTGGAAACTGATCATAAACCTTTGGAGACATTATTTAAGAAACCATTGTCTGAAGTGCCAATGCGTCTACAGCATATGATGCTGAATCTGCAACAATATGATCTGAGTGTTACATATAAACCAGGCAAATTCCTGTTCATAGCAGATACTTTAAGTAGGGCTCCAGTAGATCCACCCGATGCAGAGGATTCTCTAGAGGAAGATCTCTGTATACATGCAAACTTATTGATGACTAATCTTGCAGTGTCCCCTGAACATCTAGAAGAGATTAAACTAGCGACCCTGATGGATGCGGATCTCCAAATCATTATGAAATATTGTCTTACTGAGTGGCCTACATCAAGAAACAAGCTTGACTGTCAATTAAAACCTTACTTTAATATACGTCAAGAACTACATGTCATCGATGGTTTATTGTTTAAAGGTCATCTACTTGTAATTCCTTTAAGTCTTCGTTCCAAAATATTAGATATTATTCATGAAGGTCATTTAGGCATCGAAAAATGCCAAAGACAAGCAAGAAGTGTTGTATATTGGCCATACTTAAATGTCGATATAAAAAACAAAGTAGAGCAATGTCACGCCTGCATTAAATTTAGAAGAGCAAACAATAAAGAGCCTCTTATTCCACATGAGCATGTCAACCTGCCATGGCAAAAAGTAGGCATAGATTTTTTTTATTATAATAATATTACTTATTTGCTAGTCATAGACTATTTTTCTAAATATTTTGAATTAGTCTCAGTAGTTCCAGTAATGCTAAACTGGTCATAACAAATCTAAAAGCAATCTTTTCGTGTCACAGAATTCCTGCAGTTATCGTTTCTGATAATGGTCCACCTTTTAATTCAGAAGAATTTAGGTTATTCCGAAAGTGTTGGGACATAACTCACAGAACATCAAATCCACACTATCCCAAGAGCAATGGTCTTGTCGAAAGAGCTGTTCGGCACTATTAAACATCTTTTTAATAAGTGTCGTGAAAATAATTCAGATCCATACATTGCAATGCTCCATTAAAGAAATACACTTTTGCCTTGTGGATATTCTCCAGCACAACTACTGATGTCTAGATCACTAAGAATGAAACTCCCTGTCAAAGAAACTGTGTTAAGGCCAAGAGTCATAGATATACAACACAACAACAAAATTCATGCAGAAGTGAGTAAAGCAAAAACCTATTATGACCAGCACACTAAAGTCTTATCTCCTTTAAAGGATGGTGATGAAGTATACTATAGAAAGAGTCCAAAAGAACCTTGGTCACCTGCTTCTGTTGTCAAAGTTGGTCCAATGCCTAGAACATATGTCATTACAACACCAGATGGAATTCACTATAGAAGAAACAGACATCATTTATTGAAGACTCCCAGAACAACAGAAATGCCAACTTGGAAAATAAAAGATACAGTTAACAGCATGCCTATATCTAATCCAATTACTCCTGGAGCAGGCGAACAGCCAAACAGAACCTGACAAAATAACTAAACCTGTCTCAGCACAACCCCGAGTTCTGACAACCCACTCTGGCAGGCAGATAAATAAGCCTTGCAGATTTTCCTTTAGTGAGAATGACGAAAGTCCATAAAATTTGTAAACATACTATATTGTTAATGTTTGTATTTTCAAAAAAAAAAAAGGAACAGTGTTACGACATGTACTGGTGGATGACACCAGCGACCGAATGAGAGCATCAGTCGTCAGTCGTCTGTCATATAACCTACTGTGTGTGTGTCCACTTGTAATGTATTTGATAGTTATAATAAATAGTTCATAAACATTAGGAGTCTTAAATACAACCAAGATCCAACACTATAACATTGTCCAGACCTATTAAGAATCACTCAACCTTTCCACACCACCACATATTTTAACCCTTTGCACTCCTTAGTTTATAATTTTTCTAAAGAATTATTTTAATTTTCCACTTGTTTATAGACTTTTTGCAAAAAATCTAAATATTTGACTATTATCTGAGAATTTTAATTTAGAATTTTTAGATTATACTAACCTAATTATAATTTTAAAAATTATATTAAAAAGAGAGAGAGAGTATCAACAATCTATGTAAATTTACATACCTCTATTGTGAACTCAAGAATATTTTAATCCAAATAACTTGTTACTAACGCTATTTTAAACCAAAGGCAGTGAGTGCCACATTGTTCCTGAAGAGTGCTGATCCACGTGCTTTGACAAACAGTCACCAACAAAGAAAGACAAAAAAAATTTTTCAACGTCAACTAACAATTATACGCAGACCTACGATAAAAAAAAATATCATCTTCCCTACGACTTTTTCCAAACATCCCAATCGAGATATCCACCAATTCCTGATCATCCCTTCTTCAACGAATCTACAGAACAAAGAAATTCCAGTCACATTCTCGACCCACTGAACTTTGAACTATACTCGTGTCCCTGAGTCAACGATGACATCACCGAACCAACCAACTGACCACTTCCAAGAGACCTAAGACATTCGTCGCTTCCGCATTCAATAATAAATAATGTCGCATGTCGGGTCGCACGCCAGGATTGTTTTGCATACAAATTCAATGTTGAATTTCATTCTTATATAACCAACACCGTCACCAATACGCAATAGACCTATAAAGTTTATCAGAGAGAAGTATATCCGCGCTTATATAAACATACCTCTCCCCACGTTTTTAAAATCACACTATTTAAGTGCGATTTTAAAGAAAGCGTAAAGTGAATGTGAAATCTGGATCTA
>NW_027120919.1:0-66819 GCF_030686945.1 Centruroides vittatus
ATTTGATAGCTTAACACAATATATTAAACTTATTGTTAAAATAAAATTTATTATAAACTGTTCAAATGACTTATAATTTCTCTTCTTTTCATCTGTAGATTATTTGCACGGTTTATATTAGTATCATATGAGAAACAAAATTTTAGGGAGTAGGCGCTAAGTGGTAGAGTTTAAAAGTACTATATAACTTATTTCATGAAAATATGAAAAATTTTTGCCGGACTTTATTGTAAATTAATTACTTCACCATTAACTTGCAGAAATATGTCATGTTAGTAGATAAACTGAAGGGAAAGGTTCAGCAAAATTCATTTTTATAAACGAATACCAGTTATTTTTAAAAAGTTAACACGTTTAGACATAAGAATTCAGCAATTATTTGTAGGGTTTATATCTATCATGTAAAAAACAAATTTTTAGGAATTACAATCAGAGGTTCATTTTCTTGGAGTTTAATATTCTTTAAACTGTTTCTTAATTATATTTAAATAAATACTCAGTAATATAAATTTAAATGTATAGAAATTAATTAAAATGATAATGTTATTGATAATAAGTTAATATTAAATAAATAAATGTAATCATATTATATATGAATTTTTTACATATATTTAAAACTAATCTAATTGTACATACTATAATATATAACTAATACAGATAGTGTTACAATTTTATTATGTTTTTAGTTAGCTTAATTAAATAAGTTGTTTTTAAAATAAACCACCTTACTGTTGTAAAATTTATTCTTAAAGTTCGTTGATATGTAATAATTTTCATTGAGATGAAATGAGTTTATAAAAAAATGTATATAATCACAGTTTCATTTTATAAATTTAATAACTTTAATTAGAGTTTATCAGTTAAATAAATATTATTTCAAAGAAATTCAAAGTTTAATAAGTTGGATCACACAGTATAAATTTGGTTTGAAGAAAGACCATTTTGTAATATTATTATTATCATTATTGCTACTGTACAATTTGAGTAAAATTCTTGTAATATATCTTTTAATTCTACTTTCATTTCATTATAGTAACTAAATTTTGTAAATTTTAAAAACAAGTTTCATTTCAATTCAATTACAATATAAATTTTTTAAAATTATATTTTTATAGATTTCACATTAACAATTTGATAAAATGGATGAAATAATTGAATATAATAGTGATATAATATCAAAAATAGGAAGACGAGACAACATTTGGTACTGTACATCAATGAACATTCTATATGGTCGGTAAGAAATGTTTATGTATGAAATCTTTTCGTTATTTTCTTATTAAATATAAAATAATATTAATCCTATTTTTTATTTATATAAAATTACAGAATGATATGCCGATAGTTTCCCCTCAGGAACAGGGAATTTTCCTACTGCTAATGAATTCATCACTTTTGATAATTTATCACCACGAGATAAAAAATTTTGTTAAATTTGGAAAATTTTTTACATGAACTGCATTTATCATATAAAAAACATAATTTTGGAAGTTGGGAATGTCATATAGAATTTTATTTAATTTATATAAAAAGTACGATATAATTTATTACAACGGAAAACAAATTGAATTTAATTGTTTAAACTTAACCGAAGCAATATATAACATAAAAAATTCCATCATTTGACATTAAAGTTGGGAGTACCTAAATCCTCAAAAATTGGACATCGAACTTCTTTGGTGTCTAAGATTGGACAATATTAAAAAAATTGTTATTACCACAAATATTTTAAAAAGAAATGTTCTTTTTGCGATATTCTATTTTACGGACAATTCTTAATTATACAAGTAAGAAATATAATTTAGATAATTATTATATTGAACTATTTCTGTATTTTACTTTGTCTTATTGCTAAATGTTATTTTAAGTTGTCGCGTTATAATTTATTCTTTATATTAGAACAAATTGTAAAAATTATTAATGCAAATTCATTTTATAATAATAAATTTAATAATTAGAAAGAATATATTAAACTTTGCCTAACTGTTACACTGGTACAAGATTTTACATGAAAACTAAAGAAATGAAGTGAAAAGTTTTCTAAATATGAAAACTAAAAAAACAGGTTGAGTAGTTTTTTGAGAATAGAATTATTTATAATTGTAATTTACCCGAGAAATTTCTGAACTGAAAATAATTTATAATCTGAAAAAAAAATTAAACACCACAAATTATTTGTAATCTTAATTTAATGGACATCTAAAGTTAATTTTGTGATCAAGATTTCTCTTGAAAAATTAATTTACTTAAAATTTAATTGGAATAAAGTTGCCAAATTCCAACCTCTTTCAGATAATTTTATTATCCTCTTCATACATAAGTTAGATATAAAATACCAAGTTAGGTTTTAAAATACCAAAAATTAAAAACCACAACTCTAAGCAAATTACAAGATTACTTAAACTGGAATTTTGTTTCTGGTTACCAAAAACCTGACCAACAATTTATTGACGAGTTCCAAAATATCAAAAATTAAATCGAGAATTATCATCAGCCGTCGCGAAACTTTATTCCTGCACTTACATGCAGAAATATGTCTTACTTTAGATAAACTGAAGAAAACAGTGGAAACACTTAAATAAACTGTAACCTAAAAACCTTTTCAAAATAATTTCAATGTTATATTATTTTGTGTACCTGAATATCAATCAAGAAAATTAATTTCAGTATTGACAATAAAACTATTACACGACAAATTATTTATATCCTGAAAAATTATTTGTGATCTTAATTTACTCGAAATGTACTTAAATTATAAAAATGTATTAATTAAATTAAATAATAATTTGTAATCTTACTCGAAAAATTAATTTTGTGAATTTCATGAGCTGTATTTATCATACAAAAAATATAATTTTGGATGTTGGAAATTTTCATAGTAAGGTATATGAAATTTTATTTAATTTATATAAAAAGTACGATATAATACAAGAGAGGGCAAATTTAATTTTTTAAACTTAACCGAAACAATATATAACATAAAAAGTTCCATCATTTGACATTGAAAAGTTGGGAGTACCTAAATCCTCAAATATTGGCAAAAAATGGACAGATAGAAATTTTTATTCTCTTAATGCAAATACAATTATTTAGACATCGAACTTCTTTGGATGTCTAAGATTGGATAATATTTTAAAAAATTGTTATTACCACAAATATTTTAAAAAGAAATGTTCTTTTTGCAATATTCTATCTTACGAACAATTCTTAAACAAAAAATAGCTATTTTCAAAATGAATACATTGTATAGGTATTTAATAAATAAGTAAGAAATATAATTTAAATAATTATTATATTGAACTATTTCTGTATTAGAACAAATTGTAAAAATTATTAATGCAAATTAATTTAATAATTAGAAAGAATATATTAAACTTTGCCTTACTGTTATATTATTATTTCAAGTTGTCCCGTTTTAATTTACTTTCTATATTAGAACAAATTGTAAAATTTATTATTGCAAATTAATAATTAGAAAGAATATATTAAACTTTGTCTTTTTGTTATAACATTATTTCAAATTGTTGTGTTTTAATTTACTCGACAAATTTTTATTTTAAAAATTACCAATGCAACTTATTTTCTAATAATAAAATATTATTTCAAATTGTCATGTTTTAAATTTACTGAAATATTCTCAACCGCGATATTTTTAAATTTAAGTAAAAATAAAAAGTAATTTTTCATTAGAAGTTTCAACACGATGAATTGCAAGTATATATCTAGTTGATATATTTTAAAAAGAAATTTAGTTACCAGCCTGCAAAAATTGAATCATTTTAACTTACTCAATAAATTTTTATCCATTTAATAATTAATACAGAAACTTTACCTTATTGTCAAAATAAAATGAATTTAATTCAAATTTGTAATTAGAAAATTAATTTTGTGATCAAATATTGTTAAAATAAAATTAATTTAATTCAAATTTATAAAAACATTTAATAATTAATTTAAATTTGTGATCAGTATGTCTCATGAAATTAATTTTGTGATCAGTGCTACTCAAACCACTACTACTACTGTTCTCTAGAGATAGAGGAAGTACATGCAAATGACAATAGAAATTTATAGGGCTAGATTTTTTCAAATAACACCTTAGTAAAGTACTGTAGGAAGAAATATAATTGAAAGTACATGAAGATAGAATTCTCTCATAATTGATAGAAACGAAATTTTATATGAATGATAACTTTTCAGATAAATTGGAATTGTGAGGAACCAGGAGTAGACAAATGTACTCTCTACCTCTTAATCGGCTACAGATCTGGAAGATTGCCCGCAGAGTCGTAGGATAGATTTTTAAGTGTATATTTTTGTACAGGGAGGTCGTAAGACCCCCTGTTGTAAGCTTGTTCTTCCTGACACTAGACTAATTAAGCGTTAGGCACGCTAATTGGATAAATTAATATACTATTTTAAGGAAGATGGATTGTGGACCCATGATAACACTTCGACATGGATCTGAGTTCATACACGAGACTATCATCGAGTAACAAATTTAATTAAAACAAACCAATAAAATACAAATATATATATCGAGAGGAGAACAAATTCTAACTTCTTTGCGAGAGAGAGAGTTTACATGTATTAAAATGTATACTATCTCGACTGGGAGGACTAGCATAGACTTGGTCGGCAATGAAATGTTGATGCGGCGGGAATATATTATTATTTATTGTGAAATTTTGCCGTTTCCTATAAGTGCCCCCGGGGCGGGCCGCTCCTGCTGCCCCCACTACGCTACGCCACTGTATGAAAGTTCAGGAGGAGAAGATCTTTGTGAGAACTTATATCGCACAAGTTAAATATGTGGACAAGAGATTCTTATGGCAGGCGACTGTCTTCTTATGACACATCTGTTATGTTTGTAGACTGCCCAGAAAGACGGGAAAACTACCCTTTTATCAGGCTGTCTGACCAATGGCATAAAATGATCCGCGATTACAACGTAATGCGCGATGACATGTAGAGGAAGTAAAACAAACAAATGGGAGTAAGAATCGCAGATAAGGTGCTTTGAAATAGGAAGTGGATTTCCTTCTTTAGCGAAAAAGTACACTGTATCTTCTCTTTTTATAATCAATTTAGGAAAACAATATATATTTCCCACGCTAAATCATTAACTAAATCTCGATTCTCACAAAATAAATAATACGAATTTATAATATAAAGTTTTATTAAAGAATTTTGCTATTTTCCAATAATGCATTTGAATTAATTGACTTCTAATATCGTCGAAAACTTCTGTTTAGCGGATAATACGGCTACTTATCTCAACCTTTCTTGCGCTATTTTTAAACATAAATAAATTCTAATCTATTTTAAAACATACAGGGGCGACATTTTTGTTATAAAAATATTTCTACCAATTAAAAGTTAATTGAATATACTGAATGTCTCTATATCACAATTGTTATCGATCGTCCGTCCCTTGTGTAAGTTCTACACAGAGCTAGTGTTACTTTCCTGGCTGTTATATAGAGGAAAAGTATGGCAATCTGTCGAAAAATGACCCCCTCACGATTTTTTTCATAATTGGAGTTGGAACATCTTGAAACGTCCAAAAATGCAAAAAAAGTTAAGGGTAATTTCTGTGTGTATAGATGTCAATGTGTATGTTTGTGGCACGATTTTGTTTACACTCTTTCAAGCTAAATAACTCTAGTGTTTTTGATGAAAATTTCTGCAATTTTACAGTAAAGTTTAAGTTTTAGATGTATTGAAGCTATTAAATTTTAGTGACTGAAGGTCTACAGGGTAAGGAGGAAAAGGATGTCGACCTTCAATCTCCAGTAGGATCGAATTTAATGACAATTTTACTTGTTATTAGCATTCACAATTTTACATAATACTCATTCTTACCATCAAAATTAAGCTTTGTGATATTTAATAATAGTTAAAAATATAAACATTTTAAAAATAAAATAGGATAACAGATGGCACTACACAAATTTTAAATGTTGTAGGGAAAGTTGAGCAATTCGTTGCTGGTTTATTTAAAAATAAGTTCGAAATCTTTGTTGTTTAACAGTGGAATATGACATAAAATCTCTTACTTTCATTTACTTTCGTAGCCCATCCACGCATGTTTTAATTTTTACGCCTAATGATTCCAGTTCTTGTAGTATTAATTCAGTCAAATTAGTTTCAGTAGTTAAATTTCGAAGGCGAAAACTTACTAAAATAAGCTTTAATAAATACAATGGAACCTCGGTATACGACCTTAATCCGTTCCTGATGTTTGGACTTATACCGAACAGGACGTATACCAAACCAACCTTTTCCATAAGAAGTAATGTAAAAATGATTAATCTTTTCTCGTGTAAAAAAACTCCTCTTGGTATGGTATATTAATGGGGTTGTAAAATAATTGAAACACTGTTTGAGCACATTAATAAAAAAATAAATTTTATTATAGATTTTTAAAGTTACAGAAATAATCACAAATACCGTATTTTACGGACTATAAGACGCACTTTTTTCTTCAAAAAATTGCCTCCAAAATTCAGGTGCGTCTTATAGGCCGTAAAATACGGTAATTGCTTCTGATACGCTGTCGCCAGCACATTGTTTTTCATTTATCGAAAGCAAAAGCAATTTCTCAACATGATCTAATGTCTCCGATCTCTGTTTAGAAATTGATTTAACCCCTTTCGCAACGTTAGCAGATTTAATAATGTCTTTATTTTTCACGATTGTCGATATCGTCGTTCTCGGAATACGGCATGCAACAGTTAAATCTCGAACACGCATGCCACCTTCATATTTCTCAACAATGTTTTTTTTTAGTTCCATTGTGATTCTAGTCATTTTTTTTTAGTTTTTTGTTGCTTTTCGTTTGCCTTTTTGCAATTCATAATTAATAAAAATAATAAAGTTTTACTTATAAATTAAAATCAGAAGAAATTTAACAAAGTTATAGACCGTGGCACCGCGAACGTCTAGTCTGGTCTAGTACACCGATAGTGCTACTTGTTCATAGATGGTGCGTATAATTGAATTAAGTCGTATACCGAACAAAAGTCGTATACCGAGCAAAATTTGTTTCGTCCAAACAGGACGTATTCCGAATTGGACGTATCCCAAAGCAGTCGTATACCGAGGTACCACTTTTTCACTTTGTAAAAGACTTTATTACAAATTGCCTCGGCACCGCAGTGCATTACCGAGGTGAGGTACAGAGAATATTTACATTTTAACATTTTTACTATATACAATATAAACACAAAGATCTATAGTCTATAAAAGCTCGAGTGTAGGTTACAACTGCAGAGATGACATTGAAAGTATACAAATCAGACCATATATCCCATAAATTACGGAATAAGGTTCAAAATATATACACTTTAGAAATACAAATCAACAAAGTTATTCGCTTTTGAATATAATACAGTTTAATATTTGAGAGCGTATGCTTGTCCGACCAAAGTATATAAATAAACATAGCCAATATAATATTTAACAACAAAGTTGCTCACATTAAGAATATAGCATCAGAACAGAGTAATTCGCTTGGAGATTACAGTAACAAAACAACACTATCCATTATATTCCTATCTGACCATCGTTCTTTTAAAATACATATTAACAAGTTTGTTAAAAGCTTGATTTATGTTTTTATCGTTGATAAGTACATTTAAATTGCATGGCCAGTTGGTATGAGCAGGCAACATGGTAATAATGTGATGACGCATGTCCTCGAGCATGGGGCACCAAAATAGGTAGTGCTCCACACCATCAGGGACATCGCACAAAAAGCGGTTCTGGTTTGAAGACTTGTTAAATCTGTAAAGATAGTTCTGGAACCTTCCATGCGCTGTGTAGAACTGGGTGACATTACGTTGGATGAGATGTCCAGCAGTAGTAGAAACTTTGGGAAAGAAGTTTCTTGTTATTTTATTCTGAGTGTCCCAGATCTGCTGCCACTTGATAAGCGCACTTTCTTTGAGTCGACTAATTATGAAGCTTTGAGGGATTGCAGTGTAGCTTGGATTACAATTCATATTTGAAGCACACCGAGCCAGCTCGTCCGCTCGCTCATTCCCGCAGACTCCAATGTGTTTTCTTACCCAAACGATTGCAAAACTGTTGACATTCTTTGATATTTCTTTGAGGATTTGATTTACAATTGGGTGGCGCCAATTGTAGTTACATATGGATTGCGCAGAGGAATTGGAGTCAGTAAAGAGATTAATTTTCATACCACCAAAGTTATCATTTCACCATCTTACGGCTGAGAGGATACCCCAAAGTTCCGCTTGGAACACGGAACAGAATCTTCCCAACTTATATGAGGAGTGGTGAACTTCATTATTATCCTGATAGACAACGAAGGCGCTGCCTACCTGCTCTCCATCCTTCGATCCATCCGAGAAAATGGCCAGAGTTTGGTCTCCCCAGGGGTGACTGGCAATAAAGGGCCAGTTCTCTGGTGCTTCACTATACTTGTAGTGTAGAGTTTGCTCTATATTGTTATAGTTCTCATTGTTTATGAGGACATCCAAGCCATGTCTCATTTTCCATCGTTGCGAAACCATCTCGAGTTCCTGTGCAATTGGCAGTTTGCCTGCGATGACCTGCGGGGCTGCCGTGGAGGTTGTCGAGTACGCCCTACAAATCCTAAGGAGTGCTCTCCGCTGGGCGCTCTGTAGCTTCCGATGAATATGTACCTGGTTCTGGCCCTCGACCCAGACCGGGGCTGCGTATGAGATCATAGAAAGACCGAGCTGCCACTGTATTTGGAATAACACCTCTTAAACGTTCACTTGTAACTGGTTAAAACTGAATAACTATCGTCTTTAATATTACTCATCAATGTTGCCGTTTATCTTTTGAGATTCTAGAGAGTAGCGACTGTATTATCAACAAAATGCAACTGAGAACTACGAAAAATTGCATGTATTTGTTTGACATTCTGAAAAATTAGTCCAGTGCATTCATGCGGCACAAAATTAATACAATAAAGCGTCAATTGACGGATTTACATTGCAAAATTATCAAGGAAGCCAACTAAGTGAATTATTTATTTAGTTGTACATTCTAATGAATAAAAATTTGAATATATGACCCGAAAATACCGTCCTTTGAAAGTGTTGCCTGAGGCGACCGCCTCACTGCTTCACTGCCCTCTTAACATATTTAAAACATCGTAACAACAATTAATATTAATCTCAACTTAACGAGAATTTTTATTTCGAAATAAATTTTCGACGTTTGTAATATTGTAACGATATTTATTAGTGTTAATATAAATACAGTTTCTTCAGAATATCTATAAACTACCTTTTCAGAAATCATTTAACAAGAGTTCGAATTTTTACAATGGTTTTATTCATAACAAAAATTATATATTTAACATTAAACCAAATTATAATGCAAATACATATTAAGCAAATCATATATAAATTAACCTACAAAACACAAATCAAGTTTTGATTCTGTATATTAATATTCAGTCTTCCTTATAAATATATCTTCAGTATATAAAAAGGAAGAAGGTTTAAATATTAACCACTTGTTAATATGACTTCAATTAAGCAAATTCTCTAGATTCGTATTTAACTAAACAATACGAATCCGAGAAACTATAAAAACAATTGTGTAAAGACGTAAAATTGAATACATACTTTCAACAGAAATATCCCTTTAACGTTCCATGCACTAAAGTCAACGGCAGGTTGATTTAAATTCATTTCTATGATTTAATTGTTATCTGCGCATGAATACAAACATAATGAAAAATACTAAATACGCAATATTGTTAGGAATGTAATACCGTGTCTAACGAAAGCTTTATATTTTACGTAGTTGTCGCCTGCTAGGAAACTTGAAAAATTTTAATTATATTGACTAGCGATAGCTGTATAAGTAACAGCTCCACTAACAATTGTCAAGATTAGAGTTCGATTTATTTTAAAGGCATTGCAAGCAGAAAACGAAGGCAATTCCTCCAAGCATTTAGATGAAAATCTGCAAGAATATTCTTGAATGTATCTGTCGTTGCAAGACAAGGATCTTTTGTACATAATCGACGAAAGTTTGACAGCAGATTCAGTTACTTTCGAAGCACTGATGCAAATATCAATAAATAAGATAAATGGAAAAATAGAAAAAAATAACTGGAAAATTGCTACACCTTTATCAGAATTGTCTGAAGGTACAAAACTGCAGAGACTTGTAGTTAAGAAAATTCCTAAGACAGATGTCCAAAGGAACAATATTGACGAATATATTTCTTCGATAACTTCTGCTATTTCTTTTATTTTCATATACAAATTTGGAATTGAATATATTTCCTTTGCGAAATTTTCACACGTGGATACCATCTGCGATAACTCTTTAATGCAATTATTAAGTAATTTACACGTCGAAGAAAAGTAAAGAAATAAAAAGTTCTGCGACAGATAAAAATACATTGTATATAACACATCAGATATCAAGAGAATAGCATGAGAAAGCGATTTTGGTAATTTATAGCCAAATAGTTCTCTTAAAGTTAGTGTATCAGCTTCTCCATCGTTAAGGAAAGTAAACATTTCAAAACCTATTTCGACTGCAATAGCCTGAATCCAAATAATTACTACTTTAATAAACAAAATTTTGTATTCGTGGTTAGAAAAATACTTAAACGTTTCAGAAAAAGGCAACATTTTTATATTACGATAATGTTTACTTTTATTGATAAAAAAATTATAAACCGATATCAAAGTCATCAATTCAGAAACGATAAACATAAAATTTACGTAGATGGTGAAGAAAGACCAATGTGTATTGAAATTCTGGAAAAATACAATAAAATCGTACATAATATAAATTTTCATTATAACGAGAACGGTAATGCTGTAAGAATTGAAACTCTTTTTTTTGTAATTCAGCCCTAATAAAGACATACTTTTTAGCAAAGGTTTCCAGGGTTTCAATATCTCTTCATCATCATCTTCTGCATTGCGTCGTATATTAACAATTGTCCGTGAGTTCATATTTGGTATCTGAAATAGAAATAAAATTTAATAAAGAACTCATGTTTCCTTTAATTTCATTTTGGTTTGAGAGACTCTTGTTCTATAAGTGTTATTTTCTGACAGACCATATTATGGAAAAGTGATAAAATTCATTCAAAATTTATCAAGAGAATGACTGAAAGTTTTGTAATACAAGAATATTGTATTTTTTATTAAACAAAATATTGAAACAAATCTTTTTTATTTATGTTAAAAGTATTCTTCTATGGCTAAAATGTCCTTATGTAGTCTCTCCGTTCGATCAAAATCATGACCGCACTCATTTTCTGGATTGCTATCAAAATACAGTGATACCTCGATTTTCGTCGATAATTCGTCCGAAAACAATCGACGAAAACCGAGAGAAATTTTCCCATAGGAATCAATGTAAATCCGATTAATTCGTTCTAGAGACCCCAAAATACGCACCAAAAACACATTTTTTTTTAGAAAATGAATACAGTGTTTAATACTAAAAACAATAAGAAATGAATATAAAATGAATATATAAGACTGATATAATAAATAAATGAACATTTAACATGTTATTTATCTTCGTGAAGACTTTTCTTCGCGTACGAAAGACGGTGAGGAGTGTTGGAATCAACGGTCGAAATTATTGTTAAATGCTATTCGACATTGTCTCCGAAACAGAATCGCCATCTAACTGTTTTTGTTGATCCAAATTAATAATAATTCTTCAACATTTTCAATTGTTTCAGATCTCTGTTTCGTTAGTACATTTACGCCTTTCGCTACATTAGCCTCCTTTATCGCTTCCTTTTTCGACACAACGGAACTTATTGTAAATGGCGATTTCTCGTACATGCGGCTGATTTCAGCAATTTTAATGCCGCTTTCATATTTTTCTATGATTTCCTTTTTCAATTCATTCGTGTTCCTCGCCTTCTTCTTCAAAGGCCTGCTGGCTGTAGAAACTTTTTTCGGTCCCATAATGGAGCTAACAGCGCCAAGTTACTAAACTTGATGTGCAAAAAATTGCGATTGAAACCAAAGTACTAATGATTGCTAATTGTTCGTATCACATATAATTTCGTTAAAAAAACACCTTACGATGCGCTAACACTTTCGAGAATCACGCCCTGTCGTTGGCGAGACGATGCCTTCTCTTTAACCAGACGAAAGCCGCTTCCATTTTTCAGCCTAAACTGTTCTTATATATATTTTAATTTTTTAAATTGAGATAACTAAATAAAGAGGCGGCAAAATATTCTCCCCCCCGGGCGGCCCACGACCCACGCTACGCCACTAGTTAGAATACTACAGAAGTGATAAAATTGATACAATACGCAATATGGTTGAACCAAGGTGGATACCATATTATTTTCAAAATAATCACAGATAATGAGGTATACAAATCATTTTATGACTGTCCTACACTTTAAGAAAGCTGGATATGTAAATATAAATGTATCCAATAGAAACAACTGTGAAAAGGGAAAGAGCGATAAAAAATTGTGCGTACTGGTTTGTACCGTAGCACTTGTACGCTGCTGTTTGTCTTCCTGGAATGCTAGTCACTGAAAATTTGAGGTTTAATTTTGCATCGCGATAATGATTGACGACTCACTGTGATGCAGGTTGTTGATTTCCTTCAAGCAAATATCAATAATATCAGAATCATTGCCAATACTGTTAATATAGTGGATATTCAATATTCACTTTTGGCTACGTTTTAATCTCAACAAATATGTGAGGAATTGCAAATTTAATACAAAGGATGAAACGAAGTTTTGTTGAAAGAGTAGTGAAACCTCGGTTTTCGTTGACTTCGGTTATCGTCCGTTTCGGTTTTGATCGATTTTTTTCGTGAGAAATTTCTCTCGGATTTTGTCGGTGTGCCCACGCGACCTCGCCGAAATCAGAGGGCGACTCACGTTTTCCTCTGCAGTATGGCATTGTTTCTCGTTGTGCAAGCATTAACCCGCACGTCTAGCGAAACACTTCGATTGCTTTCATTTCCTGTTTGTCGTGGTGGCTCGTGTCTCGTTAAGATTGGTCGAATCTGGACCAATATGATTGTTCCGTACAATCATTTGGATTCGAAAGAGAGCACTATAGACGAGCGAGGACGCTGATTGGAGGACCGCCGGCCACCGGCGCACATATATAAAGACAGTTTAGGCTGAAAAATGGAAGCGGCTTTCATCTGGTTAAAGAGAAGGCATCGCCAACGACAGGGCGTGATTCCCGAAAGTGTTAGCGCATCGTAAGGTGTTTTTCTAACAAAATTATATGCGATACGAACAATTAGCAATCATTAGCACTTTGGTTTCGGTCGCAATTTTTTGAACATCAAGTTTAGTAGCTTGACTCTGTTAGCTCCATCATGGGACTGAAGAAAGTTTCCAGAGCCAGCAGGCCTTTGAAGAAGAAGGCGAGGAACACGATTGAAATGAAAAAGGAAATCATAGAAAAATATGAGAGCGGCATTAAGATTGCTGAAATCAGCCGCATGTACGAGAAATTGCCATCCACAATAAGTTCCGTTGTGTCGAAAATAGAAGCTATAAAATAGGCTAATGTAGCGAAAGGCGTAAATGTACTAACGAAACAGAGATCTCAAACAATTGAAAATGTTGAACAGTATTATTAATTTGGATCAAACAAAAACAGTTAGATGGCGATTCTGTTTCGGAGACAATGTCGAATAGCATTTAACAATAATTTCGATCGTTGATTCCTATATATATATATTTATATATATCTGTGTATGTGTGTATATTAGAGTCTAATACACACACACATAACATGAAATAATCTAATTATTAGACTATTTCCTAATATTTCCGGATTGGATAATAATGATAATACGAAATTTAGCATGCTAACTTGTAAATAAAGGTCATTGATGCTATTAAATTTTGATTGTAAAAGATACTGCGAGATCACGTCTCATATTTCAAGAGGGGTCAGACTTAATAAAAATGTTATTTGTAATTAGCATTTACAAATAGCATTTTGAAATTCATAAATTTTTTATTATAATTAATAATATAATAAAGTTATTTTTTAAGTGTAAATCTCATATAGCCAGGAAAGTTACGTAACTCGTTGCTGATTTGTTTAAAATAAAGCTTCTGCATCTAACCGACCTATATATATATATAATATATATAAATTTAATATGATAAATTTTAGTTATGATAATTATTATTGAAAATGAATAATTTAGTACATGATGTTATTCGCTTCTGTTCCTATAAAGAATAACCACAATACTATAAACATAATAAATTTGTATTTATTTCCATATAACAAATAATATATAAATTTGTTACATGGAAATAAATACAAATTCATTAATTTTATTAGTAAGTCAATTTAAGATATATGAACTTTGTAAAGTTTTGGCAGTAAAATTTTACATATTATATACAGGTTATGTGATGTTATAAAGGATTCAATTGAAATGATCTGTACTCACCTCACACATACTTCACCTTTTTGTTTCGGATTTTGTAAAAGATTTTAAGTATCGAATGCTTCTTATATGTATCTTTTAATTATGACGTAACATTCAAATTTGTTTTAATTTTATAAATATTTTAACAGTTTTTATTTCGATTGATGCGTATTATTATAACTGTTTGTTGGTTCGATTCTTGACTGCAAAACACTCTGTTCTGAATATATTCTAAAATAGCAATCGATTCAGAATGTCAACAACACAACCTCTAAATTGAAACTTTATCGATTATTACGAATTTTAATTAGTTCGTGCTATAGAAAGTAAATGTCATTCCTTAATATTAGTATAGAATATTTACGCGACATAAATTGAATTTTGTATTGTTATTTGTTTACAACTAATAATTTTGTAAAGTAAATATAAAATTAATTAAAAATTTATTTTTTGAAATTGGTAAAAACTTTGATGAATGAAATCTAGGAAATAAACCTTTTTGATTTTAATATAGCTACTACTCAAAGTAATAAAAATTTAAAGCTGAAAATCATTTAAAAGAAACGTTGCAGAACTTCGAAATATAATAAAAATCGTAAGCTTGTAAAATAAAGACATTTTGAAAACTATTGTAAATAAATAATTAAATAAATAAAAATGCAATATGAAATACAGCATTCATGGCGCGCTGCAGTATATAATGACGCCCTCTCGTGTTCCGTCAGGAAAGATTAGCTTAAATGTTGGTTTAGTTTGCGTTGTGACATCGAGTTTCTCAACTGGTAGTCCGCGGAATCTTATGGGTCCTTGTAACATTGTAATGGTCCGCAGTCTATCATAATGTGAAGTTTTAGGCGTCCGTCACACGGGAAATGTTGATGTGCCGTGAAATCTGTAGGAACTATGAACTTCTGAGAAAAACAAATATGCTCTATAAAGAATATCAGTAAAGCACCGCTCCACGTGAACAGACAATTAATAAGAAAAATTATCTAGACCATCACCACGTCTACAAGGGGACAATTTCAAAGTTAAGCTACCCTCATGGCAAGAATACTGTACATGTGCATCTGGAAATTTATGGAGATTTCTAACTAGACTTTAAACTGATAGTCTGAGTACACCCACAGTGCTATCTGCTTCTTGCGGCAATGAAGATTACTACAGAATCTTATACTTCATCATCGAAGCAGAGTTCAATACCTTTTGCTACAAGGATGATCCAAATGCGAATTCCACTCGACATAAAGACGTCAAAACTGCCACTGATGAGCTTATCCGAACCCCTAACACCTTTTCTTTTAATCACAATGAGGTGGAGCAAGCCTTCTAAAAAGTAAGAAAGCGTCTGGGCCAACAAAATGTTGTTGGCCCAGACGCTCCATGGACCATGGATATTGTCAAGTGTATTTCGTGGACCCACTCAGGCCTTATCTTAAATCTATATAAGCAATATCGTCATGTGGGTTTTTTGCTGACCGCTGTAAAGCTTTCTTCTCACTCCTATAAAGGTGTACCTGAATCCAGGTAAATCCGGAGTATATTGCCCCATTTCGCTACTCGTAATTTTGGGAAAAGTGTTCGAGAGACTAATTGCTAACCGTCTTATCTGATTTCTAGAATCCACCCACTGTTTTAACCATTGCCAATTTGACTTTCATGAAAAAATTCGACCATACATGCCATCTTCACTGATTTAATTACATCAACTTTTTTTCACAGCATATTCAAATATGTCTAAGACATAAGCATAAACATTGAAAATGTCTTCGACAAGGCATGGTAGCCGATAATTCTGCTGCAAGTACTCAGATTGGTCTACCATGCCAACAGCTACTATTTTTTGAAGGACTATCTTCATAATAGAAACCTATTCTCAAATCTAGTACTCTCACTTATAAAGCATGAAAAGAAGCATGAAAAGAGGATTTCCACAGGGCTCTGTCTTTGAACCACTATTATGGCTAGTCTTATTTGACACCTTCCTGATAAAAGATTTCGGAAATTATCACTTTTTTATATCGCTGACGCTCTGGTTTTAATAGATGGGCAATTCAAGACAATTCTTGAGAGCCGTGCTGACAATGTCCTAAAAAAAATCACATTTTTGGATAAAATATTCTGCTAAAGTTTTATTTCAGCAAAACTTAATCTATTATATTTAATACTTCTGGTAAGCTCCAAGGGTTCTTACAATCAAGATGAATCAAGATAATCTAAAATTGCACTCTCTTGGCATAACCCTTGACCACAAATTCCTCTAAACCCAGCACATAAATCATATTACAGAGAAAACTGAGACAATATTTTACTGCTTCTACAGGATGGCCAAAAATACCTGGAAGCTTGACTCCCAGGCCACGAATACTATCTATGAACAAAATTTATATGCGTATAGGCCCACGCCAGAAGTCATATCATATCCCTAAACTCTTATCTGCTCAGTAAAGGGCCATTTTGCATATGACTAAGAATGTCACGCCTACCCCACTAAAAGCCTCCAGGTTACTGCTAAAAATCCTCCTAACAACCAGTACAACTATTTCCTGTCTGACAAAACAAAAATTCTTCGAGGCATCTATATCAACCTCAATTCTAGCTGTTTTCATTACTGCCTGCTGGAAACTGCTGTTACCGATGAATCTGGACTGACACTACTGCATTTGGAGGGACACAGAAATTGTAATGGCAGTTATGAATCATTCACGCAAAAGCGGTCGCACGTGTAGGTAGTCAGTTTTAGAATGGAGGAGATCCGAGAGATAGCATGTCTGAAAAAAATGCTCTCAGCTACAGAATAACTTAACAAATACCCGTTTATTTACACATAAAATTACACCTAAGGTTCTAACCTTAGTCTTTATGCGCGAGCGAGAGAGTTTACAATTGGGCGCGCGATGACAAATACCTATACTTATTGTTTGGGTCCTACTTGATAGACAGGTTGTAATAGGTTTCCAGTGAATAGGTTCTTCGATAAGTTCGCACTCTTGCATTGCTATTTGTCTTGTCAGAGACACTATTGTCCCTAGCAGGTAGGATTTTGGTCATTGGCTATCGGCAGCAAAGGTGTATCGGTGGCAATGTTTATCCACAATTGGGCAAACACCAGTGGCGCGCCGTGACATTTGATGATAGGGAAGCTGTGTTTCTGTAAGAAGCCGACTTCCAGGGGCAATCAGTTAATTGCGCGTCAGTAATGGTCTAGGGTCCATTCGTACATGGGTGGTGACTGTAGAGACAAAGACGACTAGTATCTGAGAAAAACTGTTTATTTTAACATAAAATAAACATATACTATGTACAAAATAGTTTGCTTTAGGACAATCAGTCGTTCGGACGTCCCGGGCGTCAATATGGTTCTTCGATGGTCGATCGAAGGTGGCCCCGGGACAGTGGCGTTGACAAGTCTGTAAGGCACGGGGAGACTTCGTCCGTTGGAGTCGGGGACGTGGTCTAAGTCCGAAGTGGCACGGATTACAGGTTGGCACAATAGACGAGACATTGTTTTTTTTTTTTTTTTTTTTTTTTTGCGCGTTGACACACGGCGTTTTGGTTATTCGGAACGTTAACCGAGTACCAGGTGTCCTCGATTGTCGGAGATTATATCAATCTCCGTTCTTTTTTTCGTTCATTTTGATTGGTCGTTTTCCCTCAATCACGCTTCCCGAGTGGTTGGTCCCTGGTTACTAAACGTAAACAGACTCTTAGCGCCTGGAACGCGAGAAAAGTCAAAATCGAAGACGAATTCGATCTTCCACCGATCATAGGACGACTTTCTTCCACGATTTATGGTTTCTGCCTGGCAGTTTGATAGAAACAATGGGTGTCCGACTACAAACGACTTTTTCCCATGTTTTTTTAATATAATAAATTTTTCTCTAAATTAACCGTTTTTTCGCGTCTTTCGTGACGGGTCAGACCTGTCCGGTACATGACATTTCCATAAAAGTTTTAAACAAGTAGTGGAAATGACAAAAATAAACAATTTATGTATTTTAGTTCTAAAATACAAATAATGCATACATAATACAAATTGATACGATACAAACAATGATAGAAAAACTTGTTTTTTTAAAATTTTTTTATAAACTAATTCTTTTCGGCGATTTTTTCCGCAAAGTCTTTAATTACTTTATCATAAAAGTCGCTGGTCGTCGACTCCATCAACGTATTTAAAAGCTCTTTTTCTATCGAAAGCAACGCTAGCGACGACAATTTTTCCTCCCACCGAGTGTTCCTGGCCAATGTATGAATTCGCTCCGTGGTCGAAAAACTGCTCTCAACAGACCCACTGGTAGATGGTACCGTAAAATTAATGATATTAAATCATATAATTCTTTTAGTACGTCTTTGTTCGGATCGACATTAATTATAATATGATTCACCAAACAACACCTTTACTTGTTGCTGAGATAATTTTATTTAGAGAACTAACGTTTTCAGCCTACTCAATAAACCATCCCCAGGCTTAACTTTCGAAAAACGGAACATTAGCGTTCTATTAAAAGAATACATTTGTTTGAAAAATTCAAAGCATTAGTAACGGAAAAAATAAAAATTAAAATAAAAAATAAAAATAAAAAAGCTAGAACATGGTAATATATATAAATACAGTATAAATATACAATAAAATAAGAAGTAAAAGATAAAAATAAAAATGAATCTACTAGTGATACTTTTTTTATAAACAGAGTAGCAAATTATTGAGGAATAATGTAAATATAAGCTAAGGCAATTTTACGCGTTTCTGATACATTTCTTGACTACAAATTTCCAAGCTGTTGGTAGGCTGTCTGGCTTGCCTTAGCTTATATTTACGTAGGCTTGCCTTAGCTTATCATATTAAAATTTACAATACATCATATCATATATCACTAAAATCATATAAAAATTTACAATACAAAATACTATATTGTAAATTTTTATATGATTTTAAAGATGGTCAATACTCCGATCACTCGATCTAATTCTTATTTTAGTAATAAAAAGTCTTGCTACCGAGAATGCCCTTTACGATTTAATAGATGTGATTGGAATCGTGTTTAATACATTTAAGACAAATATTATGTGTTTTTCACCTATATCCTGAAAAATTTCTAGTTCGTTTTCGAGATTGTAGTACTTCTTTTTTTTTCTTGTATTCTTGATTTGTCTACCTCGACTGCTTTAATAGAAACACCATAGCCCAATAATTAGGCAGTTCGTTTGTCTTTAATAATCAGGTTATGAAGAAAAACTTCACACTTGCACACTTTGTACTTGTTTGTATTCTGGCCCAATTTACACAACCTCGAGTAACGCAGTTATTGAAGCTACTGGGCATGTTTAAAAATTAAGACAACATAAGCACAATTATTACAGATATTACAGGTAAAGAATTTTGAGAGTTCTGCCACAAATAAGATACGTATTGATCATTGACCATTTGTGACGTGACATAACGAGTAAAAATTTAAAAAACTAATAAGTAGGTTTATAATTAATAAATACAAATGTATTCTGACAGTTTATGAGTTAATTATACTTTCTATTTGCAAAATTTCCTCAACCTTAACACAAAATAAGAAAAAAAAGTGAATTTTTAAGAAATTTGCGGGATTTCCCGGAATGAGAAAAATTTCCCGGGTTAAAAAAACATTTAAAACACTATTTTTACAATGTGACTTTAACTACGTTTTTATCCTCAACGAACATTATATAATTATGTTTTCTTTAATAAAACAGCATTAATTGTTCTTCAAACATTAAAAGCGTTAACAGTTTTTCAGGCCATAGTCTTATATAAAGATACAACAACTAAACCTTGAGTCAGAAGGAAACAGAAGGTCTGAAATAACAAAAATATCAAAATTTAATCTATGTGAGCATATACAGTGAAACTTCGCTTAACGATCACCTCGCATAACGAGAAACAAATTGTAAAAACACCTCGCTTAACGAGCGACGTCTCGCGTAACGAGTGACAAGGAGAGGAGAAGTGCTGGATTGTGCTCATGCTACATCACTCTGTGTTTAGCACTCGTTTCGCAACATCTTAATATCGCTTGTGATCACACATTTTTCCAAACTTGTGTTCACAGATATTACGTATAAACATCAACAACCATAGCCCGTTATATAATAAACATGCCAAACGATATGCCAAGTTCTTGGGCTATGTAAAGACTATAATTAAATATTAGTAATTAATTAATTTGACTAGAAGAATGCAATTATGCTGCCATCTCGTAATAAATTTAATGAACAATTCCAAATTAAATTTTATAAATGTCTAAATTAAAAATCAATTATATATAAATATTAAATTTAATACAAAATGACAGCATAACTGCCAAACAACCTCTACCTCCAGTCAAATTAATTAATTTCTAATATTGATTATAGCCTTTACATAGACCAAGAATTTGGCATATCGTTTGGCGTGTTTATCAGAAGTATTATCTGTAATTCTTTTTTTTTCTGCAAATCGAATTCGCATTTCAAGTTGATTCATTCCGTGCTTGAAGAAAAGATGAAGATGACTCATGCTTCTTAACAATGTATATCGTATAATTTTCTTTAAATAAACGTTATACATAAAGTATTTGAGTATTTCTCTGGCATGGGACGCATTATCGTATTTTACATTAATTTATCTGGGAAAACTGTTTCGCTTAAGGAGTGTTTCGCATTACGAGTAAGATTCTGGAACGAATTATGCACGTTAAGCGAGGTACCACTGTATCCATATATATTTGTAGGCTTAATATATAAAAATGTACTCACTTTGAGTATAGATATTTGTGTTATAGGAAAATGGTCGAGAAATTTAAATGTTAATTTTGATTCGTGGCATTGACTTAACATATTGTACAGCTGTAATATTAAAGCAATACTTATTAATTGTTAATAGTTAAATTATGTAAAATTTAACTACTCACCAAATTCAAATCGGTGTTACTTTCGTAACCAAAGAAGAGTTCGTATATTCTTGAAAAGGTGTTTGTTCCCTGCTTGATAAAACAATGTATTGTTAGAAATAATTAATTTCTTATAGCTATTTTCTAAATTAATATCAGTCTTCCTTTATACTGAATTTATTTAAAATAATATATTCTATTTCAGAGCATCTTATAAAGGCCGAATATTACCTCATACTTTTTGGAATGGAAAAACTAGTACGGCGCGTTGTATAATATACTGTACACAGAAATCAAACACTTGTAAACAGAAGACCAACATGTGTGGCATAACCAGCGTTTTCATGCAAACGGGGGTGATCATGTGCGAGTGTATGCCGGATAATTAAACGTTGTGCTGTCGTAATTTACACCATTAATACAGTAAATTATTAAGTAAGTAATGGAACCGTATGTAAAAGGTGTATAAATAGGTAGTAAAATATAGAATTTAATATGATATGCACCTTGGCATTACAGTAATAGTTTTAGAATATACAGAGATTATATTGGATAAATATATTTGTTTAAGTTTGGAGCGGGGAAATGAGTATGGATTAATAGCTGTCGTTAGTTCTTCAGTTTTAAGCAAATGCTTTAAGTATGGTATCAAAAAGCACTTAAATGCTTTTTGATACCATACTTGCCACATCACACATGTCGAAACACTCAAACAACTGTTTTGTGAATGAGTAAATCGCATATTTTTATGTAACAAATTGGCTTCCATAAGAAGGAAAACGTGATGAACGAAGAATCCACTAAACTAGCAATGAGTATCAATTGATTTTCGAACCTTGCAAGTTTTAATAGCCAGGGAAGCAGCTTTCGCTTCTTAGCTCAATAAGACTTTTATGCAGTCCACAATAAAAGGTTTCAAAGCAATAGGAAATACTTTTGGCGTGCATATGATTAAATCGACTGTTCATTCTTAGGGTCTGAATTACTTGTAATTGACATCCAATGAAACTCATTGAACACTAGATAAAATATTATTTATACTTATTCAACATTACAACATTTTGTTACAATTTTATTAAACAAAAAAACAACTGATTTTTATAGTTATAACTAAAAATACCAGAAAACTATTAAACAGAATTTCTCAACGAGTTGCGTGAGTTTCCTGGCTGTTATGGGATTTAAGTTAAAAATAATAAGTTTAACATTAATATTCATTATAAATAAAATTGTGTGTGGCGCCATCTCTTATTAAATTTTATTATAAAAACTTTTTAATCATAAATTATTATGAAATGGCAAGAAGCTAAATTTTTTAAGGCAGTAATGAGATTTATAAAATATTGTAAATAATTATAACGAGATATCTTGATACGGACCTCATTTAGTAAAGCTTTTAAGCTGATTAGTTCAACCCTCTTCCTGGTAATGCTATAAAGCGGGGCCAGGGTATGTGCGTTTGCACCTTAAAATAAATAATTGAATTGAGTTCAACCCTCTTGAGCTCATTAGTCCGACTCATAGACCCTCTCGAGATATCTTACCAACCCCTTGACCTCTCACAGCCAAACTTTAATAGTGTGAATTCTTTCATACACAAGCTGCCGTGCAAAATTTTGTATTTTTAACCCATCCTGAGATATTAAGAGAAATAGATTGTAACTAATGCTCTGCTGTACTAAAGAAATAGCTATTTCCATAAAAATGTCTCTAGAATTCAAGCTCAAACCTCGATTGAGAATTAGGCGCGAAAAAAACAATCGTTGCGTTCAGGTAACAGAGCAAGTGTTTCAATTAGTAGCTGTTACTTAGTTACATCTGCTGAACGGTGAGTGACGTATGCATTGGAACAGGAAGCAGCCATCAATGATCAGTAGAGGTAGCGATAGGTAGTGTAAATGACAGACGCTACTAATTGTGACGTCAAAACAGTAAACATGTTTTAAAATAGCTGCTGTAGAAGACTTTCAGCGGAAAAATACCGAACAGCTCTGAAAGTGTTAAGACCGTCAATTTCGTGATGACGGTTGATAGGAATTCTGATATAGAGCCATTCAGTTTATTTAATTAATTTTCAATCGTTAGAAATATTTTAAATAAGAAAATGTCACCACTAAAAGTTTAAATTATATTGACAAAAATAAATTTATTGAAAATTTTCTGAATGTTTTCATATTATTCAGAATTATTTGAATCCTTCTCGTGTCTGTTGCTATTGGAGAACAATATTTCCCAAAATTAAAGTTGATTAAAATTATTTAAGTTGAACAAAGGGACATAATGAAGCTGATCTGTTCAGTCGATAATATAGTTACTTATGTGGACCGAAAAATTCGATATAAATAGCTGTATTATCGACTGTATTATAAGTAATTGTATTATAAGTGGCTCTAATATAACACCATCGAATATAAAATATTATGAAAAATTTTATTTAATTTCTGCTGCCACATATCTATAAAAAAGTGTTATTGCTTTCTTCCCCTTACCTTATCAGCAACTACGGAAAAAAGCGGCATAAACTTAGCTCACCTCAAACAGGAATTTTTAGCGCGCTGGCCCTGATTCGGCAAGCTCAAACGTCAAAATTAAAACTACTAATTTTGTACTAATTACCCAAATAATAAAAATACCCATTTGAAATACTTGTTGCAACAATCAAGCGAAATTCAGACACTTTCTTCATTGAGAATTTCATCAGATAGTCAAGAATTATATTAATTTCACTGAGAAGTAAAGTTTATAAAAAATATACCGAGATGTTTTAAAATAAACATATAAATTACATTTCGTTTACGGCTAATCTCTAACAAAATATTAGTATTATAACAAATAAAGCGATCTCTTACCTTATCGAGACTGCATAAGTAAATTAAATACACGAAAAATGTTACAAATAGGAGGAGTGTGACAAACACTTCGATTAGGATTGTGACTAGTTCATCAGCGTTGGGATTTCTTAAAATACTTATTCCTAAAGATAATTCAATGCAAATTACATAAATAATAAGAAAAACGGTTTGTCGATTCTGAACGAAATTGCAGAAATTGAAAATATCTTTCGAGTTCTGTAAGTATTTCCAAATACGTCTTAAAGGAAGAATACTTCGTCCGCTGTATTCATGTAAACACAAAAACTGCATTTTCATTATTTCGCACATTATAAATAGAAGAAACATATAAGATAGATACATTGAGGTAATATAAAATACATTTATGTTTAAGGAGAATAAACAGAAACTATCGCTAAAGGTCCATTTGTGTTTTCTCAACGATAAGTAAAGTATACCATGAACATACAGGAAGAACATATTACTTCCCAGATTTGTAATTATCCAAATCTTGATAAGTATTTGTTCAGTTTTCAGAAGTTTTGACAACTGAGTAAGCCTGAAGAAAGGATCGTTGATTAAATCTTTCAGGGCAAACTCAAACGCTGTGAATTTCTTTCTGGAATCTTCAGAATTCCACATTCGTAGAAATTGCCAGTTAACTATATTAATTATAAAGTGCATAAATCTTATACTGCCTGCACGTTGTTTAAAACATGCGAAGAAATCACAAAGGGCCAATGCAATACTTTCGTCTTCAGTGTAGAAACTTACGAGATAAGTCATAGCTTTAATAAAGAATAATATTTTTACTATTAACACGTAAATAGACAAGAATTTACTTCTTTTGTTGGAAAAAGAAAGATTGCAACCAGAAATTCTCAACGTTAATAATAAAGGAAAGAAAATGACGTCTGGTAAAAGTTGCTTCTCGTCCATTTTAACTGTTACTTCCTCGATCTCTTTTGACAGGAGTGAGCTTTTAAAGTAATGAAATCGATAAAACACATTTTCGAATTTAATTTCGGAAATTATTACCGTATAATAATAATTGCGTGATCGTAAATCGTATATTACGATATGGAATCGATAAACTTTTAAAAATCAATTAGTTTCTATGGCAATAAATACTCGTTATCATAATTGCTCTTGATGTTCATTATCAAGCGACATTCCGAGGAATAAATAAAAGGAGAAAGTAGAAAATATATTGTTTACAATTTACTAATTAGTATGCGTAAATTATTAATGAAATTTCTTTCAATAATTACTTCCCCATCTTTAATGTATAACGTATAACAGAGGGAAATAGGGCGATCGGTCAAAAAATAACCCTCCCCCCCGATATTTATAATTTTTTGACTCAGAGGACCTTCAAACATCCAGAAATGCGAACAAATTCGCAAGTTTATTTTTTTTATTTTCTGTATCGATATGAGTGCGTGTGCAGAGATGCATTAGTTTGCTTACATATTTTCAATCTTAACGAGCAATTATTTATTGTCACAACGCCAAGCTGCAATTTTAAATCATTTTTAAAATTTATTTAATTCAAAATATATGCTCTCCATCTCAAATTAATAGTAGTTTACCGCTGTACATAATACTTTTTCTTTAACGAGTCGTGTCGGTCAACTATCTAACATGTTTCAGGGAAAAACTTTTGAATTGAATAACGTGACTTCCTGCCTGCATAGGAAGTTTACATATAGTTAGTTAATCGGTGCCTGCTGCACTTATTCTTTCCACAGCCAGTCTCAAAACTCATCTATCTAACTATGTTTTCGAATTTTAGGATGGACAGCCTGACAGATAGGTGATAGTGGGAATTTATAAGTGTACAAATTTTTTAAATCGCAGCTCAATTATTAACTCAATTATTAACAATTGGACTTGCTACCTTCGAAAATAAGTTTAAAATTCTTACGGTTGAGATTTAAACACTTGTCAATAAAAAAATTTGGAGTGAACTTATTAACATAACTGTGAAGTTAGCAAAGTAAAAGTATTCTGTTTTTTTTTTTTTTTAATCATATAATTCTTTTCCTTTAGAGAATAGCTTGTTTCAATAGCATTTTTTTTTTATGTTGCAAGACAATTGAGGGGCTTCATTCCAAAACGTACTAATGTATATTCCTAATAAATGATTTTTCGAAAACTAAAACAAACAGTAATATCAGAGTCGATAGATATTGTGGTCTTTGTGTAAATGATACGATACTGGCGTAATAAATATTTCTGCCATTTCGAGCGCTGCAATCGTTTCGTGGCGCAAGTTTGGCTTGAGCATACGGATACGGCGCAAGTTTGGCTAAGCTGTAAAAATTCGAATTTCTCGTTTTTAACTCAGATATTACTTTTGTCTTTTTTAAAGGATCGCTTGTAAATACTATTTTAATTCGGTTTTGAACATTATTTATTCGTAAATGTCGTTAATATTTTAATTCGGTTTTGAACATTATTTATTCGTAAATGTCGTTAATATTTTGGAAATTTAATAAAATTATGAAAGTATATAGAAATGTTAAACCACGTGTTAAGACAAGATAGATTTTAAAGTCTTACAAAAAAGGAGATTTAGGATTTAGGGTGGCTTTAGAGTTTATCAAGGTTAAGCCCATATCTTTTTATTTATTTATATTAGGTGAATTATTGTAGTTTGCAGTTTGAAAGGAGCTATGATATATGTTATTCACAATTTATATTGTTTAATAATAATAGAGAATTAAAGTTGAGCCAAAAAAGTTAGGTACAGGTTAGAGAGGGGAATTAAAAGTCAGTAGATTTAGTTCTTGGATTTTTAATATAGATTGTTAGAAGAAGAAGAGAAAATTCTAACTATTTACACAACATATTTAACATATTTATAGGCACTTAGTAACTTAGAGATGTTTAGAGGATGATGAGTTAGAGATTGACATATAAAGTAGGTAAATGTAAGATGGCAAAAGTTCAGACAGTATTATTAGATATTGACAGTGATAGTAATTAGTGATAACATGAAGTCTAAAAGAAAGACATGTTAGTGATTTTTTGAAGCTATATAAACAAATGACAGGTGTAGGAGGCATCAATAAATCTTCATTCATATTCTACTTTCGATAGTGCAGAATATTATACAAATTACCAAACTATATAGAGCCAATGCGAGTGTCATAACAAATGTAATTTCTCGTGTCAAAAATTCAAAACTATTTCATCCCAAATACTATTTCTCACTATACTAAATCAAGTAAAATTGTATAGCACCCTTTATGCTGTGTTAAAGTTAAACTATTTTTTAAATAATTTATTGTCTTTATCTGGATTAAATTTCTATGGCTATTTAAATATATCAGACGATAAGCTATGGTTTTCCTAATTATATTGTCATACATATGTAATAAAAAAACAGTAAAATGCAAATTTATTTACTTATTTTACCATCACCTATTTATTAAACAGATATATTATACACAGAACATGATATACAGAACTTTCATTCACAATATGTATGTAACGTGCTTCATGAAGAACGTGCGCAATGTAACGGTTTTAAACATTAAAAGAGCTTCTTGTCTTGAAAATTGTTGAAACTAATATCTCTACTATAGAGCTAGTGGAACCTGAGTTGAGCGCCACCTATACACAGGCAAAGAAAACTGCTTCGGGAAAACACGTGCGTTTTTGGGTTGGATACGTAATGAAACGCGGTGCTTGTTTTCTACCTGTGATAATGAACCACAGCTTTCTGCCACACAAAACTTCAAAAAATAACTGTTGTGTGGTCGGTTGTAGGGTTACCTATATTTACCAGGGGCGTAGCGTAGTGGGGCCGGCAGGGGTGGCCCCCCTGGCGGCACTTTAAGGGGGCGGCAAAATTTTACAATAAATAATAATACCTAAATAAGGGGGCGGCGAAATTTCCCTCCGCCCCGGGAGGCTGAACCCAGGCTACGCCTCTGATATTTATCTATATTATTGCACCGCCAAGTACAAAGTTTTATTCGTTCCCGAATGAACAATACACTGGGAGGAAAGAGAAATGGCTGGCTGCAATTTAATTCCTGAAGTTAATTATATAATGATGTGTTGCATTTTAACCAATCTTCTGATTTAAAACCTTAGTTGGCTCTATTTTAAATTTAGTTCTCTAATATAAAGTTTAATAATTTTCTTTTTTCTTTTATATTACTTTGTTAATCTAACAGCTATTAATTGGCATATAATGTGATATTTGAATTTAATAGATCTGTGGAAGAAAAAAGTAAAAAGCAAAATTAGTATTCTGAGGAAATGAAAATAAAAGTTCTTTCTATTAATACAATACTATTAGCTACGCTATGATCCTTATTGAAGCTCTTTTATATATATGGTTAGTTAGAAATTTCATTATTTACCATGCAATGGATATATAGTTTGCCTCTTCGACACTATCCTTTAAATAGTACAAAATTAAGAGTATAATAAATATTAGAATATTATCTATCTATCTAAAATATTAATACTGCTCAGTCCTAATGATTTACAGTCATTTCTCGAGTTATGACGTTAATACTGCCATGGCGAAAATTTTGGTTTGCAGTAAATTTCAGGCCGCAATCTTTTAATAAACTCTTTTTTATTTACAATGTTTAAATGGTATCTGTAAGTTACACAAAATTATAACTTTTGTAAAGGATAGTAGCCTAAACTTAATTTAAAATCGGGCATAACTTTACAGCGCTTATGGAAACCGTTTAATTTACAAACGTTTACGATTTACTTTATAAGGTTTTGCTAAGCTACGAACTTCCGAAATCCCTATAGTTTGTAGTTTCAAACCAGAGGCAGCTACGACCAACAATTCCGAGGGCGCTGGGCGTCACGACGGCCACCCACAATATGCTGTTAGTGTAATCGCTACAAAAAAGTTTAATTTGCATAAATTTTAGCTTTTGTTATTCTGAACAACAACATTCGTTCAGATTAATTTTATTTTAAGAAGCGATAAAAGCAAGGGATAGGACCCCCAAGTTTGATTTATCCACCCGCAAGTTTCGGCAGCACCTTACTGATAACGAGAAAAGCTTAAGTTTAAAATATTACCTCTCTAGAGCCAGCGGTGTTCTTTCTCTAGGAGCATCTGCACCACCAAATGAATAAGAAAAAGAAAAGTTACAGCTTTTATGGAGATCTTTGCACTTTTCAACTGCTTATATTTCGGCAATCCCTTTACAGAAAAACCCGAAATTTTGCACGCTACCTAAGAAAACAAGTATCTTTCGAACGAGATATTGACATTTACTACAGACGTTTAATAGAGGGAAAGATCGGCAATTTTGATTGGTGTATCAGTGAATTTACCACTTGGCGCTGTGTGACTGCGATACTGCAGAACGGCCTTTTTGCTTCGGAATTCACTACTTCGGCGTTGTAAAAGCGGGAGCGCAGTTTTGTTGGTGAATTCCCGATATTTTCCAATTCATTGCAAAACTATGGTACTTGTTTTAATTACTTTGCGCCCGTCTCTATATTAAAAATAGTCACGTTATTGAAAACCTAAACGATGACAGAAATGGAAATAAATATTGATAAAAGTAGAAACGTTTTAATGAATTTAAAAGCGTGCAATTTTAATATTTATTTTGATAAATAGCCAATCTTTAAAATTAAATTTCATATTAAAATTTATTAAATATGAAAGTTTATATACACTTCAGACAATTCGATTTACAAATTGAATTGTTGAAGTAATTATAATTCTGGTTCGGACTACAATGACAGTCGAACACCGGTTTAAATACAGTGTGAATGTCCGTACAATATAAGTTGCCTTGTCCATTTATAGACAATTAACAGAGTCTTTGAGCTGGTAAAAACATTGCTTTATGTTTTGGTTGTCACTTTGCAGATCATCAGACTTTAATCTAATCGAAGTAAGTCGTACAACCAGTGCAGAAATGTCTGTCCGTCAATTGAAAACGAAGAAACCCAATCAGGGATGAAATGCCAAGTCCAGTAAATTAAGTCGTAGCCGGGTGAAACGTCATTTCCGGGTGACAAAGTCGTATTCGGGTGGCAGAGTCATATCCGGTGAAAAGTGGAACGTGGGTGGAAGTGATCTCGGAAGAGAGAAGATTTACTTTATGCAGCAGAAGAAGAGCCTTTTCCACCAAGTTTTCTTCTGCTCGACGGATGTTTCCACGACCACTTTGGACTCCCCTCGACACTCCACCGTCCATTCTGCAACTTCCGGGTATCGCAGTCCCAGGTAGTCGACCACAGTCGAAGCGCTATCGTCGGAACTAATGACGACCACCCGTTTGACGCACTCTCCGCTCTCCTCGACATCTTTCGGGAGCACCCGAATCACCGGAAACGGAACGGAAGACGACGAAGAGCCTTCCTCCTCCTCTTCACCATCTGCCGAGGTGCGCCACTTCTTTAATTGCTTGAAATTTTCCATTCTGCAAAAGAAAGAAACGACGATTATGAAAATTTAACTTTATGTAAATTGTAAGATTTCTAATGAAAAAAATAATTTTAAAAATATCGTCTTAATTATAACGAAAAGTCACAAATGAATATTATAATAAAATCTCTGTTAAATATAGTAATTTTAACTTTCAAACGATTTTTAATGTTCGCTATAGAAATCAGTTTCTACAAATTGTACAGTTCTGTCCATTGCCTAACACAAAACATTTGTGAAAATTTAGACGAATAATCTCTAATTATTCTGTTTAATTAATGTTCACACTATAACAGTGCAAATATCATATGGGATATGATGCGTATATAAACTATAGCGCGCTAATACCAATGTAATGTATTTATTAATTTAGATTCCATTGGATTTGGGCTTAACGAAGAGTGAAAATGAGTGGAAAGACCCTGTCCGTCGTCTCTGTCAAGACCGATCAATTGTTATGGAAATGGAGATTCGTCGGAAAATCATTGGCACTAATTGTGATATTCGGCTTAACACTGTTCAAAAAATACGTAAAATTGGAAACATCGTAGTCTTTACTTACCGATAAAATCGACGCAAACGAAACAAAACTGAGAAAAACACTCGAAACGAGAAAATTTTGACCGCACGAACTAAAAATCCAACCGTTCGCATTAACAATCAACGACCGCTCGCAACAATAAGACTCTGACAATTTGTAAGTACACAGAGTTTTATTGTTGCGATGCCACGAAAGCTAATATTAAGAGTTTGGCCAAATTGCGTGATTTTCCCTGCATATACTGGTACATTGATGTTAACGTCAATATGTACGCAAAAACCTAATATTCTCGTATAAAAATGAATAGAAATTTCGATTTTATCATGTCCCTTACAACCGGAAAAACAATAAACTTCAAGCATAGAAAGCCCAATTTTGTCTACCTTTGTAATTTAGTTAAGCAGCTAGAGGGCGCTTTAAAGTTTAGAGTATAGCGATGTGAATTTCATATGAGATATAGTGTGAGATATAATGTATATATGAGATACAATGTAATTATAATGAGGTATAATGTGAGATATTATATGAGATATAATGAGATATAATGTGTACTATAGCGAAAATTAACCATTTAATGTATTTATTTATTTCCATTTTGCTTTAAGAACTCTAACAATTCGATTAAATCTGGACTAAACGAATATTAACAATAAAGAAAGTAAAAAGTATCTCCTAAAATAAGTGAAAAGACCCATTCGTCGTCTCTGTGACGAAACCGATCAATTGTTATCTAAGTGGATCTTTGTCGGAAAATTATAGCCAATAATTGTGATATTCGGCTTACAATGTTAAAAAACATTTAAATTTAGAAAGTTCGTAGTCTGAACTTACCAATACAATAACTGCAAATGATGCAAAACTCAGAAAAACGCTTGAAATCAATTACAGTAGAGCGTCGATAAGTGGAACTAATTGGGGACTGGGGTCCTTCCAGTTAATGATTTGTTCCAGTTTCCGACTTTGTACGAAAAAATACATTAACCTGTCCGATGTTCAAATTTTTCTCCGTTGCGTATCGCTTCCTGTTGAATTTTTCTCCGTTGCGTGTCGCTTCGTGTTGAATTTTCGTCGATTTTAAGCCTAACGAAAATTTTTATAATAATCATCGAGGCTATCGTATCGTTAAAAATTATTTCTGCATTTTGTACAAACAAAATAAATGTATTAAAAAATATAAAAAACATGAAAATTATACTTTAGAAGTAAATTTAGTATCAAAAACATTCGATTCAGCACGACACAGTCCGACTGAAAATCGCTCCACTTTCCGGCCATTCCACTTACCGACGTTCCACTTATCGACACTCTACTGTACTTTAAATCTCGCTCACTGAAAATTCGGTCGCTCTCATCAACCATAAACAACCGCTCGCAACAAATCGTCAGAGTTTTTTTGTTTCATCGCCTCGAAATTTAATGTAAAACGTATGGATTTTTGACCGAATTTCGTGATTTTTCCACCACTCTGTGGCTGAAGAGACGGATTATCGCACATCATTCCTTGCATATACATTATGTTAACAGTAATATTTATTCGAAAATGTAATATTCTCGTGTTTCGCGTCTATATAAAGACGAATAAAAATTTCGATTTTATGATGATCCTTCGAATAAAAAAAAAAGAAAAAAAAATAGACTTTAAGTCTAGTAACCTCCTTTTATCTATCATATTGTGATTTACTTGAGTGGTTCTCTATATAGTCTATTAATAAGATTGAACCTTTGTTAAATCGAGGTGTCTGAATATTACAGATTAAAGCTTATACATGATAAGGACTACGGAGCGAGTTACGTTCTGAAATATACGAAAGATAGAGACATCTATTAAGTGACTAAACATCCCTCCTGAGAACGATTTATTTTTGCATTTATGACGAATTAGAAACTTCATTCTAGATGTGTTAAACTACGCGTTAGACTCTGTTTTCTGTTAAGACTGATTGTAAAATCGGATAAAAAAAAGTTCGTCAAATAATTATTGCACAAAGCAAATATTTAAGTTCAATACCGTTTTTAGGGAAATTTTGTGATAAGTTTACTGTTTGAGTTTACTGACACCTTCTACTTTACTGTTAAGCTACGTAATTATAATAGGACAAGCAAACTAGACGCTTATTGAGTTGCAATCAGAAAATTTCGCCTGTCTTTTTCTTATCTCGAGAACGGAGTTAGATAGATGAAAGACGAGATCAGATACGGAAATTTAGGGGCAGCAGGAGACCCCGACTATGTACCAAGTATGTACGAACTTCCGATGCAAACCGGAAGTCGCGTTATTTCAATTGAAAAATTTTTCCCTTAAAGCAGTTAGATAGACGACTCTATTGTTAAAGGTAAAGTATGACGTACAGGAGCAAGCCACTACTGATTTGGTTTGGAGATTTTAAATTAAATAAATGAAAATGTTAACATTCCGACGTTGTGACGAATAAAAGAATTGCTAGTGGGATTTTTAGATTGTTTATTATTTATAATATTACACATATAATAAGTCTTATTAAGTTAGTAAAATTGACTGATATTGTCAATTTTTAATGAACTTTTCCCCCATCGATCCTGTCGATGTAATATCGAACGCTTTAAGAAAACCTGCCTTAAAGTGGAATGTGATGGGAAGAAAGACAAAAAGCGATATTCGAAGCGTAAATTGGGTACGAATATGCATAAGTGATGCTGTGCAGGCGATTTGTCTCGGGCAGCGGCCATACCACGCTAAAAATACCGGTTCTCGTCCGATCACCGAAGTCAAGGGGCGTCGGGCCCGCTCAGTACTTGGGGCGGAGACGACCTGGGAATACCGGGTGCTGCTGTCACTATTCTTTTACTTTCATTCTTCGACCTATCTCTTTTTCTTTCGTCTAATAAAATTTATCACTTGGCGCAGTAATTTTTCTTTAATACATTATGTCAAGCAAACATTTCTTTTCTGTAACCTTTAGCTTCCTGTACGTTGTTTTAAAACTTCTCGGTAAGTATCAATTAAAAAATGTTCTTTTACGCGTTTAAATGCGTTTATTACGTGTAAAAGAACATACTTCGGCTATCATCAAAATCAAACAATAGCCTATTATATATGAGGGAACAGTGATTGAGATAAAAATAGAGAACCAGAATTGACAACAGTCTTGCAACCGTCTTGATAGAACGATAATCTTCTTCGTAACGTCTTTTGTCCTTTTATCGTAACGTCATTCGTTTATTCTTAAACGCTCAGTTAATGAATTGTTACGAGTATTTTAATTTTTAAATACTTTCTGCGCACAAGGGAAAAGGAAGTTTTATTTTTCACAAACTTTCTTCAATTTTTGCTCGTAAACAATCAGACAGAAGAAAAGAGTAATTAAACACTGATGTGAAATGTTGCTTGGGTCTAAGTCAATCGTGCTGCTTACGTTTTCCATTCTAATGTAGAATGTAAAGACACTACTTAGGCGGGCTGCAAATAATCTTCTCAGCTGAGTATCTGATACTGTAGAATAAACTAAAAGTTTGATCAGAGATTTCAGTTTAATGTAATAAAAGAGATACAACTGTTCTCTCCTGAGAGATAGTAAAAGCTCATAAGCATTTACGTACAGGCTTTGAACAGAAGTTCGATAAGCAGCAGTGCACAAACGCAATCCTTGATGGTGGATTGGATCCAGAAGAGTAGAGTCTCGCGCAGAGCCGTTCACGATGCATCCATAATCTAACTTTCAGCGGACAAAAACCCTATAAATCCTAAGCATAGAACATTTGTCTGCTTTCCAGGATGAGCAGCATTCAAAAAGGTTCAGAGATTTTAAACGTCTACTCTTCAAATTGCGCAAGTGTGGCAAAGCGGTATAGACATAGAAGTAAAAAGAATTAATACTTTAAAAAAGATTATTGTATTTTCACTTTCCTGTATGATTTATTAGTTTAAAAAATTAAATATATATATTTTTAAATGCAAACAATTTAGCAGAAAAGTCTTCAAAAATCAATTCAAATGTAAGTACAGTCAAACCTGTTTTTATGCGGGGGATAGGGACCGCATTAAAAAAAACGCATTAAAAAAAATCTCACGAAACTTCACGAATGGCTGTAAATAATAGTTTTCGCAACACAATTAAAAAAATAATTTTTTTATGCGGTCAACAGGGACCGCATAAAAAAAGTCTCACATAGAAAATAACTCAAAACCGTACGAAATAGAATTTATTGACAACAGATGTCAGCACTTGACTGCATCGTCTGGTCTATCGTCTGTTTTACATATTTTTGTCCAGGTGGTGTTTTGTTGACTTAAAAAGTAAATTATTTCATTTTTCGCATATTCATGCAATAATATTACTATAATAAGTGCATTTATGCTATAATAAGTTTATTTAGCTATAATAAGTCAACGTGAGACATGACGAATCGCACGAGACTAGTCGCCAACTATACCGCACAAATTAAAAATTCGCATTAAAAAAATCGCACAAATAAAAATCGCACATAAAAGGAGCGCATAAAAACAGGTTTGACTGTAATTGTGAAGAAATGGATGCAATTAGTTTAGCGAGTTACAAAATTTGAAAAAGTAGTCGAACTTTTTAAATGTACTGTAGTGGAAATTGTTACAAACAGAAAAATTAGCACAGAATGGCTGGAAATAGCATGTTAAATTGCAAAACAGGAATAAAAGAGACATCATCAATCGAGTATTTCTACGAGAATAATTGAATTCATTCACTCGTATCATTACTAATGGCGTATCAGTTTTTTATTGCGTGAAAGCACTTCATTATATTTATTAATTTTAATCAAAAGTTATGTTAATTCCGAATTTTCTCGAGTGTAAACGATTTGGAAATTGTAACTTTAACTAATAAAAGCTAAAAAACTAGAAAATTTCTTGTTACGCATGTTTTTATTCAAGCATGAAGAGGTAGATAAACGCAAAAAATGACATTTCTCTAATGAATTACCCCAAAATACCTCCTTATTCGTAGAGTTTTAAAAAAGTTTAAGCTTTTCAATGTCAACGATTCATAAATATCATTAAAGGCTTGTGCTGCATGTCAGCTCTTCATCAACGATAATGCGGGAGGTAAGAAATGACTCATTTTTCGAAATTAACGTTACTAGAACGCTTCATTATCACTTTAAAATAGGTCACCGCCACTTGATTAACATAAAATGGCTATTTATCATGTTTTAATAAATTCTTCTGAAACTTGTGTGGCATTTTAAGGTTTTTGTAATAACTGAGTCAAGAAGATAATTGTTCTGTTTATGATACGTCTTGTCTTCAATTTTTGTGAATGGAGTATATTAGCATATTTAAGTCGTTACGTCATTAAAATTTGCGTGTTACTCTGTTGTTATTTTTTAAATAAAAGAGTATGGTGTTTACGTATTGACTAAGTGCACATTTTGTGAGTAATTATATTTTCTATCACGTCCTGTTACCAACGATGACGTAGTGACGATCTCTTTGGTATATATATTCCTTTGCAACTGACTTCGAGCAATACATCTACAAGAATTAAAGTGTCCAACATGGTAAGTGAGGATGAGTGGTGAATTTTGTGCTTAAAATGTGGTGGACTTGTGCTTTGTGTTTTAAATTACTAACTTGTATATTTCTTTCGGATTGTAGAAGCCGGCAGTGTGCATCATAGTGTTGTTTGTGTTTGTGTACGTGATGGTGACTGATGTTTCGGGATACGGCGGAGGTTACGAAAGTGGAAAGGGTGGATACGGAAGTGGTGGCCACGGAAGTTATGGAGGAGGCGGTTACGGGAGCGACAAAGGTTACGGAGGTGGAAAGGGTGAATACGGAAGTGGTGGCCACGGAGGTTATGGAGGAGGCGGTTACGGGAGCCACGGAGGTTACGGAGGTGGAAAGAGTGGATACGGAAGTGGTGGCCACGGAGGTTATGGAGGAGGCGGTTACGGGAGCCACGGAGGTTACGGAGGTGGAAAGAGTGGATACGGAAGTGGTGGCCACGGAGGTTATGGAAGAGGCGGTTACGAAAGCCACGAAAGTTACGGAGGTGGAATGGGTGGATACGCAAAAGGCGGTGACAGTGGTTACGGAGGTCACAAAGGTTAACCGTCTTTGTTCTGGGTCAAATTGCGTTTCGGATAATTTAATGTAAAGGTTGCAGTGGAATATTGTAAAATAAAGACATTTTCATATGAATTCGTTGCGTTTTCGTGGTTACTTTTCTGGTTTTTAAAATGCTTAGGTAGGATTCAGTCGAATAAATTACAATATTATAAATAACGTTTTGAACGGAGATAAAAGAGGAGGGGCATTGCAATTAAAGGGGAGAACCCCAAATAAAAGAAAAAGGGATCGATAACGACACAAATTTCGCCTGACATTGACAGTTGATCAAGATCGAGTGTTTGCCCAATTGTGGATAAACATTGCCACCGATACAACTTCTTTGCTGCCGATAGCCAATGACCAAAATTCTACCTGCTAGAAACAATAGTGTCTCTGACACGACAAATAGCAATGCAAGAGTGCGAACTTATCGAAGAACCTATTCACTGGAAACCTACAACAACCTGTCTATCAAGTAGGACCCAAACAATAAGTATAGGTATTTGTCATCGCGCGCCCAATTGTAAACTCTCTCGCTCGCGCATAAAGACTAAGGTCAGAACCTTAGGTGTAATTTTATATGTAAATAAACGGGTATTTGATAAGTTATTCTGTAGCTGAGAGCATTTTTTTCAGACATGCTGTCTCTTGGATCTCCTCCATCCTGAAACTGACCACCTACACGTGCGACCGCTTTTGTGTGAATGATTCATAACTGCCATTACAATTTCTGTGTCCCTCGAAATGCAGTAGTGTCAGTCCAGATTCATCTGTAACAGCAGTTTCCAGCAGGCAGTAATGAAAACAGCCAGAATTGAGGTTGATATAGATGCCTTGAAGAATTTTTGTTTTGTCAGGCAGGAAATACTTGTACTGGTTGTTAGGAGGATTTTTAGCAATAACCTGGAGGCTTTTAGTGGGGTAGGTGTTAAATTCTTAGTCATATGCAGAATGGCCCTTAACTGAGCAGATAGGAGTTTAGGGATATGATATGACTTCTGGCGTGGACCTATACGCATATAAATTTTGTTCATAGATAGTATTCGTGGCCTGGGAGTCAAGCTTCTAGGTATTTTTGGCCATCCTGTAGAAGCAGTGAAATATTGTCTCAGTTTTTTCTGCAATATGATTTATGTGCTGGGTTTAGAGGAATTTGTGGTCAAGGGTTATGCCAAGAGAGTGCAATTTTAGATTATCTTGATTCATCTTGATTGTGAGAACCCTTGGAGCTTACCAGAAGTATTAAATATAATAGATTAAGTTTTGCTGAAATAGAACTTTAGCAGAATATTTTATCCAAAAATGTGATTTTTTTTAGAACATTGTCAGCACGGCTCTCAAGAATTGTCTTGAATTGCCCATCTATTAAAACCAGAGCGTCAGCGACATAAAAAAGTGATAATTTCCGAAATCTTTTATCAGGAAGGTGTCAAATAAGACTAGCCATAATAGTGGTTCAAAGACAGAGCCCTGTGAAAATCCTCTTTTCATGCTTCTTTTCATGCTTCATAAGTGAGAGTGCTAGATTTGAGAATAGGTTTCTATTATGAAGATAGTCCTTCAAAAAATAGTAGCTGTTGGCATGGTAGACCAATCTGAGTACTTGCAGCAGAATTATCGGCTACCATGCCTTGTCGAAGACTTTTTCAATGTTTATGCTTATGTCTTAGACATATTTGAATATGCTGTGAAAAAAGTTGATGTAATTAAACCAGTGAAGATGGCATGTATGGTCGAATTTTTTCATGAAAGTCAAATTGACAATGGTTAAAACAGTGGGTGGATTCTAGGAACCAGATAAGACGGTTAGCAATTAGCCTCTCGAACACTTTTCCTAAAATTACGAGTAGCGAAATGGGGCAATATACTCCGGATTTACCTGGATTTAGGTACACCTATGTAGGAGTGAGGAGAAAGCTTTACAGCGGTCAGCAAAAACCCCACATGACGATATTGCTTATATAGACTTAAGATAAGGCCTGAGTGGGTCCGCGAAATACACTTGACAATATCCATGGTCCATGGAGCGTCTGGGCCAACAACATTTTGTTGGCCCAGACGCTTTCTTACTTTTTAGAAGGCTTGCTCCACCTCATTGTGATTAAAAGAAAAGGTGTTAGGGGTTCGGATAAGCTCATCAGTGGCAGTTTTGACGTCTTTATGTCGAGTGGAATTCGCATTTGGATCATCCTTGTAGCAAAAGGTATTGAACTCTGCTTCGATGATGAAGTATAAGATTCTGTAGTAATCTTCATTGCCGCAAGAAGCAGATAGCACTGTGGGTGTACTCAGACTATCAGTTTAAAGTCTAGTTAGAAATCTCCATAAATTTCCAGATGCACATGTACAGTATTCTTGCCATGAGGGTAGCTTAACTTTGAAATTGTCCCCTTGTAGACGTGGTGATGGTCTAGATAATTTTTCTTATTAATTGTCTGTTCACGTGGAGCGGTGCTTTACTGATATTCTTTATAGAGCATATTTGTTTTTCTCAGAAGTTCATAGTTCCTACAGATTTCACGGCACATCAACATTTCCCGTGTGACGGACGCCTAAAACTTCACATTATGATAGACTGCGGACCATTACAATGTTACAAGGACCCATAAGATTCCGCGGACTACCAGTTGAGAAACTCGATGTCACAACGCAAACTAAACCAACATTTAAGCTAATCTTTCCTGACGGAACACGAGAGGGCGTCATTATATACTGCAGCGCGCCATGAATGCTGTATTTCATATTGCATTTTTATTTATTTAATTATTTATTTACAATAGTTTTCAAAATGTCTTTATTTTACAAGCTTACGATTTTTATTATATTTCGAAGTTCTGCAACGTTTCTTTTAATTGATTTTCAGCTTTAAATTTTTATTACTTTGAGTAGTAGCTATATTAAAATCAAAAAGGTTTATTTCCTAGATTTCATTCATCAAAGTTTTTACCAATTTCAAAAAATAAATTTTTAATTAATTTTATATTTACTTTACAAAATTATTAGTTGTAAACAAATAACAATACAAAATTCAATTTATGTCGCGTAAATATTCTATACTAATATTAAGGAATGACATTTACTTTCTATAGCACGAACTAATTAAAATTCGTAATAATCGATAAAGTTTCAATTTAGAGGTTGTGTTGTTGACATTCTGAATCGATTGCTATTTTAGAATATATTCAGAACAGAGTGTTTTGCAGTCAAGAAGCGAACCAACAAACAGTTATAATAACACGCATCAATCGAAATAAAAACTGTTAAAATATTTATAAAATTAAAACAAATTTGAATGTTACGTCATAATTAAAAGATACATATAAGAAGCATTCGATACTTAAAATCTTTTACAAAATCCGAAACAAAAAGGTGAAGTATGTGTGAGGTGAGTACAGATCATTTCAATTGAATCCTTTATAACATCACATAACCTGTATTATAATTTGTAAAATTTTACTGCTAAAACTTCACAAAGTTTATATATCTTAAATTGATTCACTAATAAAATTAATGAATTTGTATCTATTTCCACGTAACAAATAATATACAGTCAAACCTGTTTTTATGCGCTCTTTTTATGTGCGATTTTTATTTGTGCGATTTTTTAATGCGAATTTTTAATTTATGCGGTTTTTTTTGTGCGATTTTTTATTTGTGCGGTATAGTTGGCGCCTAGTTTCGTGCGATTCGTCATGTCTCACGTTGACTTATTATAGCTAAATAAACTTATTATAGCATAAATGCACTTATTATAGTAATATTATTGCATGAATATGCGAAAAATGAAATAATTTACTTTTTAAGTCAACAAAACACCACCTGGACAAAAATATGTAAAACAGACGATAGACCAGACGATGCAGTCAAGTGCTGACATCTGTTGTCAATAAATTCTATTTCGTACGGTTTTGAGTTATTTTCTATGTGAGACTTTTTTTATGCGGTCCCTGTTGACCGCATAAAAAAATATTTTTTTAATTGTGTTGCGAAAACTATTTTTTACAGCCATTCGTGAAGTTTCGTGCGATTTTTTTAAATGCGTCTTTTTTAATGCGGTCCCTATCCCCCGCATAAAAACAGGTTTGACATGTAACAAATTTATATATTATTTGTTATATGGAAATAAATACAAATTCATTATGTTTATAGTATTGTGGTTATTCTTTATAGGAACAGAAGCGAATAACATCATGTACTAAATTATTCATTTTCAATAATAATTATCATAACTAAAATTTATCATATTAAATTTATATATATTATATATATATATAGGTCGGTTAAATGCAGAAGCTTTATTTTAAAGAAATCAGCAACGAGTTGCGTAACTTTCCTGGCTATATGAGATTTACACTAAAAAAATAACTTTATTATATTATTAATAATTAAAAAATAACTTAATTATATTATTAATTCTAATAAAAAAATTGATGAATTTCATTTTGTAAATGCTAATTACAAATAACATCTTTATTAAGTCTGACCCCTCTTGAAATATGAGACGTGATCTCGCAGTATCCTTCACAATCAAACTTTAATAGCATGAATGACCTTTATTTACAAGTTACCATGCTAAATTTCGTATTATCATTATTATCCCATCCTGAAATATTACGAAATAGTCTAATAATTAGATTATTTCGTATTATGTGTGTGTGTATTAGAGTCTAATACAGACACATACACAGATATATATATATATATATATTTATATATATATATATATATATATAACATATTTTAAATTTTGTATATATTTTTGTATATTTTTCTGTAATTTACTTTGTTAATCTCGCCCCTTTTGGAATGAGGTTAACAACACCAATAAAGAATAAAGGAAAGTTCGAGTGAGGACCTGAAAGTGAACGGACGTGTTTTTATGGTCTCCAATTTTCTTTTGTCTTGCTAACCCTACACTCGACCCCACGACTACGACTGCAAAATAATACGACAATTTATAAGAGTCGACAGGATTACCTTATCCAGCAATGAGTAAATCTAGAGACAAATCCATCCCAGAAACAGGTAGTTCTACCTCTCCTCCTAAACTAAATCTTATTCCGTTTAACCCACGCGGAAAGCTAAGTCTAACTTCGTGGATGAGACTGTTTGAGAAGCAAGCGGCGAGACAAAGGATTGACGAACAAGAGCTCCACTTTTACATACCAGAGTATTTACAGCATGAAGCTTTCGACTATTTTTGTGAAAATTTAGTGGAGGAAACGGATTGGAACAAAATTAAACAAAAATTACTCGAGTACTTTCCACAGGAAGAAGAAGATTACTTCACCGATTTTGTAAATCGACAACACCAGCGAGATGAAGACGTCTTAACTTACTATAGGGACAAAACCTCCTTGGCGGAAAAAGCTAAGTTAAACATGCAACAGACCATTACAGGTCTCAATGCCGGCATAAATGCGGAAATTAGAAAATATATGATAGCCGCACCGCCAGCCACCGCTGTCGAATGGCTTCAGAAGGCTACTAAGTTAATAAAAATTCAAGAAGAAGCAGATCATCCGCCGAAGACCCAGAAAGAAAATCATCCGGCAACTAAACCGAATCGAGAAAATTACACAGGATCCCAACACTTTGCCAAAAACCAGATACTGTCATGGCCGCACACAAAGAAAACGACGCCATCTTGGATTCCACCACGGGGTCAACCCCAGTACAGAAATTTGGTACATCACATGAGCAGACCGCCATCCCCTTGCCGTTTTTGCTATCAGCAGGGATTACCAGCACAGCACTGGAGAAGAGACTGTCCCCAAAGATATTCAGCTCCTATTCACAGAGACGTCCACAAGGTATCTGAAGCAAATGAGGCAGAACCAACTTCACCATCTTGACTACTACTAACTGTTTCAATGGAGAACAAGACGATGCCTGCGCTCATCGATACAGGAAGTTCCATCAGCCTTATATCCCAAAAACTATTAGATACTTTATCCAAATACTTTCAATACCAATCGGATGTGAAGATTATCACTACAGCTGCAGGATCTACCACAAGCATGGCTAATGTATCAATCCCTCTTAAGATTGGAAACCTGACAAAAAACATTACTTTACATGTAGTATCCAGGTATTTCCCTTATTTAATTTTATCTTATCCAGACATTAGAAAATTTAGTCTTGTCATAGATTCTAGTCTTAATCAGATCTCCCAAAATCAGACTATCCTAGCATTAGATCCTAATACTTTTGAAGTACGTTCAAATCACTCTAGTTCCACAAATAGTTACTATAGTAGAGACATTAATCATTTTTGTAATAGAATAAGTAAAAATAGTAATAGCTTATATAAGATAGATCAGAAGGAGACCCCTCAGGCTCCTAACCTTGTCTTCCCACCTCCTTTGGCTCAAAATGCAGCAGGAACTTGTAGGGGTAGGAATAGTTCTACTTCCTTAAAGGAATCTCTGTTAAATATTTTTAACATTAGGGATGTTGTTAACCCTAATCTGAAGGATGATCAGAAGCAGAAGCTAAAGAGCATTGTTTTAGGATTTCGGGAAGTTTTTTCTGCTGAGAAGTTTTCAGTGCCAGCCCTAAAAATAGCTTCCCCTAGAATATTACTTAAAGACGAAAGACCCATAACTTTAAAACCTTACAGAGCATCTTACCGTGATAGGGAAGAGATTGATAGACAGGTGGAACTATTGCTAAAGTCGGGATTGATTGAACCATCGTCGTCCCCTTACGCTGCCCCAGTCACATTAGCCAAGAAAAGAGATGAGGGAAAAACTAGATTATGTATGGACTATAGGAAATTAAACGAGAGGATTAAAGTTAACAATGAACCTATTCCCAGAATAGATGAGCTACTGGATAGACTTATAGGTGCGAAAATATTTTCTACGGTAGATATTCTGTCAGCCTATTGGCAGGTTCCTCTCCATTCTGAAGACAAAGAACTAACTGCCTTTGTAACGAATTCTGGTCATTTCCAGTGGAATCGTTTACCATTTGGCCTAAAGACTTCACCCCAGATTTTTCAGCTAGTTCTAAAAAATATCCTAAATAAATATAGATTTCCTTTTCTCATCAATTATTTTGATGACTTGTTAATTTTTAGTCAGAACGTGGACGAACACCTAAAACATTTAACACAAGTATTTGAATTATGTTCAAGGGAGGGTCTCTACTTAAATCTTAAAAAATGTCAGTTTGTTAGATCTGAAATTAATTATCTTGGGTTCAACATCAAACCAGAAAGTTACTCCCCCTCATTACCAAATATAGAAACAATACAAAAGTTAAAATGTCCAACTAATATCAAACAATTACAGGGCTTTTTAGGGTCCATAAACCATTACCATCGATTTATTCCAAATTATGCAAATTTAAGAGCTCCTCTAAATAAGCTCCTAAAGAAAAATCAAAACTGGGTTTGGACGACTAAATGTCAAGAATCTTTTGAGAAATTAAAAAGAGCACTTATCTCCAGACCCATCTTAAACATGTATAACCCTTTGCTTCCTACACATCTTTATACAGATGCTAGCGGAGATGGTATAGGGAGTATCTTGAAACAGGAACACCCTGTTAAAGGATTACTTCCTATTGCCTATTTCTCCAGGTCCTTACGTGAATATGAAAAAAGCTACACCATTAGTGAGAGAGAATGCCTTGCAATTGTAGCATCTATTGAAAAGTTTCACTTTTATCTTCATGATATCTATTTCACCATACACACTGATCATCAGGCTTTACAGTGGCTGAAAGGTATAAAAAACCCATCTGGAAGGTTATTTAGATGGTCTTTGAAACTAAGCATGTATCAGTATGATATTAAACATCAGAAGGGAAGCCAGAATGTAGAAGCTGATTATTTATCCAGAGCCCCCGTGAGCCATTTTGTTACCACTGAGGAAGTCCTTTCCAACCAGGATACCTCATTACTCACCTCACCCAAATTCTTCCGAGATCGTGAAGATGTAATCTGTATCAGAAAGAAGGGATTTACAAAGAAAGTCATACCTCCATCGCTTCAATACAAGGTGCTATCCAGGGCACATGCACACTATGGTCACCCAGGTATAACACAGATGCTGAAACTAATTAGTCCACGTTACTATTGGCCGAATGTCATCAACGATGTTGTAGAGTTTGTTAAACATTGTGATGCTTGTCAGAAAGCAAAGACATACAACCATAAAAGGTTTGGCTTGTTAGGTGATTTACCTTCATCAAAAGCTCCATTTGACATGTTATCTATGGACACTGTCTCTGGAATGCAAAGATACGGATCTACTAAAGGCTACCTTCATGTTGCCATCGATCACTTTTCTAGGTTTGCTTGGTGTTTTCCATCCAAATGTACTTCTATAAACGCCTACATAGATTGTCTAGGCAAAATATTACAGACAGGCAGCCCGATACGTCTACTAACAGATAGAGCACCTTCATTTACCTCCTCTAGATTCAGAAGATATTTAGAAAAGAATGGAATCAAACAACATCTAACAAGTACTCAGCGACCTCAGCACAACGGGATAGTTGACCCGTTCATCCCACTAGATGGCGGGTATTTGGTTTTTGTCGAGAGTTGGCAACACCAAGAAAAAGTTGTTAAGTTCCAAAAGGCGCGGGAACATAGTGGAATGCTCTTGTAACCGAATTAATGTAAATAGTTGATTTTTGTTTTGTGTGATTAAAATCTAAAGACAGATTTAGTGGACCTTTTGCTTGATTGGACATACGACAGGGAACCTGGCGTACGAACAAGACGGTCAGGTGAGATTTACGAAAGCTAATTAATCATTACACGAGACTAGGATGGGCCTGACGCGACAGGGATAGTTGAGAGACTAAACGCCACACTTGTCTCTAGACTAAGAATAAAATATTCAGAGAATCCAAAACGATCCTGGACTCAAATGTTACGTGACGTTGTGAAAGAATACAATCAAACGCCTCATACTATAACAGGATTCCCTCCAATGTTTTTAATGTACGGAGAAATCCCCGATTCACCTGACAACTTGAATTATCCCCCTCTCAGTGAAGCACGTAAGATTACCACTGAAAGAACCGAAATAGCTCATGAAAGAAACAGAGATAAATATAATAGTCAACACCAAACTCCAAACTTCAAAGTAGGAGACCAAATACTACTACAAACCTTTTTCCATCCCGACCAAGGAAAACTTGCTCCAAAGTATCATGGACCTTTCACCATATTAAAGATAGTATCTCCTTGTAACGTAGAAATAGACAGACCTGTCCAATCATTAAATAAATTAACTGATATTGTAAATGTAGATAAAATTATACCGTATTATAATCTAACCAACTTTAGAGTTCAAGCCGATAAATTGTATAACACCCAGCCCAACCTCCCTGAGGCTCCATGATGTCGCCTTTTCAGGAGGGGGGCATTTAACATATTTTAAATTTTGTATATATTTTTGTATATTTTTCTGTAATTTACTTTGTTAATCTCGCCCCTTTTGGAATGAGGTTAACAACACCAATAAAGAATAAAGGAGAGTTCGAGTGAGGACCTGAAAGTGAACGGACGTGTTTTTATGGTCTCCAATTTTCTTTTGTCTTGCTAACCCTACACTCGACCCCACGACTACGACTGCAAAATAATACGACATATATATATATATATATAAACATATCCATGACATTTTTCGCCTTTTTTCAAATTATTTGAGTTTAGGAAGTCACAAAATATGGAAATTTGCAAAAAAAAAAAAAAAAAAAAAAAAAAACACGAAGAGTCAAATTTGATACGATTCTAATACTTTCACATCTTGTCTATATATTGTATACATAATAGTCGGAAAAGTAATATATTTGATATATTGAAAAGCTTCTTGCCTATATTATTTAATTACAAAAAAACTACTTAGTTACGTATGACTAATGAACAAGGCCCAGCCTATTCAATTAACTTATCCCAAAATGCATTTCGGTCTTACTGTGAATTATCAATTAGGTCACATACAAAACAGTCTATGGTGACAATTGCCGATACGTTAAACAGTACAATTATTACAAGTTATTACATACACATTATTAGTAGGATTCTAAAGTTATCACTAGGAGAGTAATACAACAATAGTAAACAAGTCCAGTAAATCGTTGTGAATAGTCCTGTCTTCTTTTTGGTAGTGAAAATTTCTTATTCTCCTGTGTAAAGACTATTCACAAGGTTTTCACTAGACTTGTTTACTATTGTTATATTACTGTCCTGGTGATAATTTTAGAATCTTATTAATAATGTAAGTGTACTGTTAACGTATATTGTAATAGTTACCATAGGCTGTTTTGTATTGATAATTTCACACTAAGACTGAAATTCATTTTGGAATAAGTTAATTAAATTAGCTGGGTGTGTAATTAGCCTGTTCATTAGCTTACGTAACTAAGTAGTTTTTGTAAATAAATTCGGTGTTTATACAATAACATAAAGTGCATTATTCTCTTATGTTCAAAAATTTCGTCACAACTCATCGACTCCGGTCCATCGTTTCAATTTTTTTTCATTTGTTTTCACGTGGCAAATTAAAACTGATTATTTTGTACATTAAAAATACATAAAACATCTATTTTTTACATTTTTATTGAAGATTTCAGTGAATCAATTTTAGTACATATCGCGAGGTCCTAGTATGGAAATTAAAGTTAGAGGTTGCAATTTATGGAAATAGTTCAGTCTTTATCAAAGAAATTAGATTCATTATGTATCATGTAATTTGTAATTAATTGGTAGCAATTTTGTACTGTACAATAATTATGAGAATAAATAATTTAATTTATTTTGAAGATTATGCTAATCAGTTTTACGTCATATATGTACTTTGCTACTGCTAACCTTGATTGGCCCACCATTGGCTAGTTTAATTAAGCTACTTAACAGGACAGTCATGTACAAACCCACACATGATTAACGGGCTTGTAGAGTTTTACAAGTTTTCAGCATGTATCTATCAGCAAACACTCAATTTCCCATAGAATGTTTAATTATTATGCCTTTGTGTCCTCTATCGTAATTTAATATTTATCTTGTATACTACTACTCCAGTATAATAAGTCCTGTTAATTGATTTAAAAAAGTACTAGCATACTGTACAAGATAAATTTTTCCCCATAGAATGTCCTTCCATAGAGTGTGCCTGTATTGGCTGGACCTCTTGGTTTGTTTTATTCTTTTTCATTCATATAACCCAATGTAATATACATTTTAAAAACGTGGTCACTACTTGTCATGATGACTCTTGATACAAAATAACATAAACAATGGCTAAACAGAAAAGATTCTTTCAATCTTTACATTATGAATTTTTATTCTGACACTGAGGCGAATTTTTATTTTTATTTCAGTTTTGTTTTGTTTACACTTATTCCAATTTATTCAATTTAAAAATACCTTAATATCTTACAATACACACTTTTACCAAGAGTTCGACAAGATGCCATCTTAAAGGTAAAATTCCGATGAGGCATTAACCACGAGGACAACGTGGTTAATGCCAACAACAGAGAAAAGGACAATGAAAAATAAAAACTTTAAATAAATGTTAATATATTTATAATATGAAGATAATATTAATGTTAAATATTTATATTTCAGACACAAGGTATGAGATTAACTACGGTTGTGAACATTCCTAGAAATTCAAGCGATATTGAAGAAGAGATATTGGAATCTTGGAAACCATTACTAAAAAGTATGAAACTCTTGGGATTGAATTACAATAAAAACACTTTTACACTATACAACGGTATCATTTTGATTGTAATGAAGATTTTCACTTTGTATGATTTTTATATTTTTATTCAGCATATCAATACAATTTCTAACTTTTTCACACTTGGAAGGCAATTTGCTTTTGTGGTTTGTGACTTGATGGCTCTCGCATCTACTTATAATTTTCATATTAATAAGAAAGAGCATTTTCGTAACATTCAAATGCTTCCATTCAGTTCAAACTTTAAATTGTTCTCTAGATGCGAATACAGAATTTTGTTTATTCAAATAGTAATTGTTTGGATTCATGCCATAGCAAGTGAAATATACTATCGAACGTTTAATATTCTCAACAATGGAGAGGCAAATCCACTGAATATAAAAGTGTTATTTGGTTTTAATATACCAAAATCTTTGTCACTTGTAATTTTCTTTATATATGAAATAGTTTGTTTGTTTTGTTTTTACTTGCCATCGAACTTCTTATTTCTTTACTTTTCTTTGACATGTAAATTAATAGAAAGGTGTATTAATGAGTTGTCTCGTAGGACATTTAGGTGTGAAGAATTCTCAAAAGAAATGCATTCGATTCCAAATATTTACATGAAAATAAAAGAAATAGTAGAAGCTATCGAAAAAAAATACTCCTTTATTTTGTTTTTTTGGTCAACTTTTTTCGGGATTTACTTCACTATAATCCTCTGCAATTTTTTACCTTCACTCAATACCGATAGAGTTCAGTCAAATTCCTTACTTTTATTCTTTAGTTTTTCCTTTATTTTATTTGTTGATCTTTGCATTAATGCTTCGAAAATAACTGAGTCTGCTATAAAATTTTCCTCCATTATCTATAAAATGTCACTGTCTTGCAACGAGAAACATATTGAAGAATATGCTTGCAGATTTTCAGCTAAATGCTTGGAGGAATTGCCTTCGTTTACTGCTTGCAATGTCATTAAAATAAATTGAACACTAATCTTAACCATTGTTAGTGTAGCTCTTACTTATACAGCTATTGTTAGTCAGTATAGTTTATTTCGAGATTTCTGCTAAAAGTAATGCCCAAAGAATAAGTTTAGTATTGCTTTGTCTCATAATATCAAACATATAATAAATTTTACACTTTAAAACATAACAATATCAATTCAATTTTATCAAAAATATAAATGTAATTACACTAGTTGTTCTATAATAACATTTCTTTTTGATGATGTAATTATCACTGAAGTATAACTGTTAACAATTTGCTTTCACTTATAAAAATCGTGAACATAACAACTAGTGTTATACCATTAGCAACTGTTAAATTATTCAAAATGTATTAAAATTAAATACAATATATCGTAGTTAATCGGTTATAATCAAAGAAATGATACAATAAATTCAATTGTGAAAACAATACACTAATATTTGTAACAATTTGTATGGAAATTAAATTAATATCTGTGAATATATTTGCTGCAACATTATAATTTTTACACAGCTACTCAAAATTCTTTCATTTTTATTTTAAAAATTACATTTTTTTTGTGTTTAAGAAAAATGGAGATTTACATAAATTACGAGCAATTATTTATTGTGACGTCATCACAATGCCAGACCGCGAATTTTCGTCATAATGCTCTCGATTTTAGTAGTGTTTTCCTCCTGTACATCATACTTTTCCTGTTAACAATAGAGTGATGCCGGTCATTTGCCTAACTTGGCTTGAGAGAAAATTTTGAATTAAAATAACGCGATTACCGGTCCATACCGAAAGTTTGTATATAGTTAATTGTGCTTCCTGCCCTACGGTTTCCATATTTTGTCTCGATGACTTGTATCTGTCTACCTTTGTTCTCGACATTAAGGAAGAACAATCAGCAGACCAGTGGGGTAGACCAGTAGCCAGTGGGAATTTATAAGTTTCAATTTTTAAAAATTGCAACCAAGAAAAATTATCACTATCACAGTGATAATTCTAAAATTAGACTCTAAAATTGGATATATAAGTGTCTACATTTTGAAAAACAATTGTAGGCCCATACGAGAAATTGATAAGTGTAGAAGAGGAAGATCTAAGGTGTCTGAGACCCACCGTGGTGTTTTTGGGACCAGCACGTCGAGCACCTGGAATTATTACGTATGAAAATATTTATAGTTATTATTATGTAAGCTCTGCGCTTATTATTATTATTATTATCATCATCAACTTATCTCGATTATATTATAAGATAGGGACAAAATTACCACAGGTTAATTTTTACACATTTTAAGTGTTTTTCATATTTCTGTCTCTCAATTTGTGGGATCTGTGACAGCGTTATTTCTATATCCATTGTGAGTTCTCCAAGCCACCATAGTGGTTGCTGAATGGAGAAGAATGAGGATTTACATATCCAGGGCACACCTATTAAATTACCGTATTTTAAAATGTATTGCTAGATATCTTCATTTCACAACTTTCTAGAAATACACATTTTTTGTATTAAGTAACTACTAACAGTATATTAATTTTAGAGGATATGAATGAGTTTTATAAAAAGTATAAATGTTAATAAGAAATAAAATTTTTTTTGACTCGTACTTCTATCGGGATAAGACACACAACACCCTTTTATCTCTCACTTTCTTGACCTTTACCCACCAAAATTTAATAGCATTAATACCCCAAATACACAAGTCACCATGCCAAATTTTGTTACTTACTCTTTACCCCATTTTGAGATGTTAAGCGAAATAGACGCCACCCCACGCACGCACCCATACATATCTATCGATTTATTTTGCCCTTTTTTGAATTTTTTGGGTTTAGGAGATCTCAAAACATGGAGATTAGCAAAATATTCGAAGGGACGAATTTGACACGATTCCTTTCCCTTGTTATGTATATATGAGAGCCGGGAAAGTAAAGTATAAAAAATCTTTATAACAAAATCTCATAACAGATGGCGCCACAAACAATTTTATTTATTTATTATTGTTAATAATGTAAAAGATATTTTTAAAATAAAATTTTATAAAAACCAGAAAGGTTACTCAACTCGTTGCTAGATTTTTTTTACTTTTCCGGTTGTTATACATACACAAGAAGGGAAAGTATTGAAATCATGTACAATTTGACCCTCGAGGTTTTGGAAATCTTCAAGTTTTGAGACCTAAACATAAAAAAGTCAAAAATATGCGTGTACTGTATGCTTGTTTGTGTTTATTTCGTTTAATATCTGTAAATGGGGTAAAGAAAACGAAACGTAATTTGGCATGGTAGCCTGTGTATAAGGGACAATGATGCTAGTAAATTTTGATGGTTAAAGTTTGAAGGGGGAACGATAACGCGTTGTCAGGCGTAACAGCTCAGAAGAAATCCGACTTAATGCAGATTTTACTCGTTATTTATATTTACAATTTTCTTTTATAAATTTCATCACTACCCTCAAAACTAAGCCTTTCGTCACTTTATAATAAATAATGATTAAAAAAAGCTTTTAAAATAAAATATCATAACAGATGGCGCCACACGCAATTTTCAAAATATTTGACGTCAAAATTACACAATTTTTTGCTGGATTATTCAGAGGTATGCATATGAATGAGGACAAAAAGTCATGTTTGTAAGTGGGAAACATTCACACGTTTTAATTTTCCTTCACGTCGATGTCACAAATTTGTATAATAATTTGAGTAGAAAGATTTTAGGAAAATTTATCTTACCGTTTTATATGCGTTTTTACACAGCATTTTTATACTTTATTGAATGACACGATACGCCAACAATCTGGCACCGCTCCCATTGAGGCAAAAATGAGCCACGTCCGACGATCGGCCCCGGATACAGTTGCCAACATTGCCTACCACCTAGAGGTGAACGGCCGAAAACCACGCGAAAGATCGAAGCAACGATGGCAAGATGCTATTAACGCAGACCTAAGGGCTCGCACCTGAACCCAGACGATGCACTTGATCGAACAAAGTGGCATTCGAAGGTCCGAATAACAGACCCTACATCTGTCAGACAACGCTAAGAAGAAAAAGATTTTTATACTATATTTTATCCTGAAAGCTGTATTTGAGACTACAAGGAAAAACATTTTGTGATGTAAAATTAACTCTAATGTGTTTTATATATTTAGAATAAGTAGTACACAAAAAAAATTATAAATGATATTTAATTCTTAATTCTAGAACCATACACATACCATAGATACCATAGATACCATAGATACCATACACATACAACAGATAGCTTCAGTGACGTAAAAAATTATACATTTAAACTTTCAGTCTCCATCATATCATTCTGTTCAGAAACAGAAGAAACATTCTTTTTCTTTTCAACATAAAAGCTGATAACAACCAACAAAACAGGAATCACAAACATTGAGTGAAATGCAGTTTTCACAGCTATAATAGTCACTATTTTAACAAATGCAATATATCCATACATATTGTTATAAAGTAATACGAGTATCCCTATAACTGTTGATATCGATCCCTGAAAAATGGGAAAACCTACATTATACAAAGATCTTTTCAATTTTTCTTTTCCATTTTTATCACAAGTCAGAAATGAATAACACATATGTGTTGGATAGTTCACACAGAACCCGAGGCAAAGAATCAAGATGGTCACAGAAACAATATCAAGATTTACTCCCCAAAATGCCATGTATCCTATTGTTTCGACAATGGCCGAGACAATCGAAAATGCGACGATAACTGCGCAAAGAAAATCGGGAATAAATAAGAAAAATACAATAAATATCACTAGGGAAGTTTGCCAGAACAATTGAAAAGTAAGACTTCTAATGTTAATTCCTTGTTCTATAATTGGAGAAATTACTGAATGTGCGATGAGTCGAAATTCCGATTCGTCTGCCATTTTCCACATGTCTTTAATTAATTTGTATTCAATTTCATTGTTAGTGACATCTTTTGCTACCACAAAAAATCTGCTGCATATTATTTCGGTGAAGTTTTTATTGAATGCAACGTCATTAGATAATTGTCTAGAATTACCAATTTTGAAAAAGACATTGCGTAAGCCATCAATGAAATCCTGTTTGCGCGACACGTCATATCCCATCAAGGAGTACCTCGCCACAGTGTGATTTTGAAACTCTATGTAATATTTCAACCAAGATAAGGCCAGGTCACCCCCAGCAATATTTGGATGAGATTGAAATTTTGACAATAGCTTCTCAATGGATTTCTGAACTCGCCTGTCTGAATAATCTAACGTTTCGTTAATTACAATGTGTATGGGAAAGCTGTATTCCGAGAAATATTGATAATGCAAGCGGTAACTTTCATGTATTAAAGATCCTTTTGGGTAAATATGGAGAAAATTTATACCTTCCCTTAAAGAAAATATACCCCAAATTCCTATTGACAGGTTAATGAAATATAAAAGTATAATAAGAATTTTTGCTGAAAAACGAGAAATAAATGCAGCAATTCTATTTGAAAAGACTTTCATAAAATAGAAGTCGTGTTCTTTGCTGTTAGGCTCTTTATACAAATCTGTAAACGAGAAAAAAGGAAATTTATTAATCATTCAGGCTTATGAAATTCAAATATAATGGCAAACAGCAAATTAATTGGTAAATGACTTCAATTACAAGTTTATCACATAGCATATATAGACTATATTCGAACGTTGCATAACATGTTATGTATGTGTATATGTAACATATATATCTTATATATAGATTCTATAGGGGCAACGGGTGCAACTTCGGCACGTTAAGAATAGCGAGGTTGAGGCTAAAGTTTTAAACGCGAAAACGTGTACGTCGGACGTTCAGCGCCGCTTTCTTGTAATCCTAGAAGTTTGACAATGGCGTTTGGAAAGTCAGTGGAATCACGCTCGACATTCCAAACGCCATTGTCAAACTTCTAGGCTTACAGGAAAGCGGCGCTGAACGTCCGACGTACACGTTTTCGCGTTTAAAACTTCGGCATCAACCACTCTAATAAGTTAAATTTTGTGTAATAAATACTGCTGTCAACAGAAAGAAAAGCGTTGTTTATTGTCTACCAGAATGTAACCTTATCATAGAACTGGTTAAAATCAGTTTGGAAATAAAAATGAATATAATAATAATACCTTTACAAAAAGATAGCAGTTTCCAAAGTTTCCCCTACCGAGCAAACCTAGGCAAAAGTAATTGGGCAAGATAGGCAGGTATATAAATTTGTGTTATTAACAACGTATAAGTTGAAATTCACTATTAAAACAAAGAAATACAAGTCCAAAGGCATATTTAAGTAAAGAAAATGTATACATCCACAAGAGCCGAATTATCGGGCTAGAGTTGGCTATAATAAATAAATAATAAATAAGACAATTTGGCACTAGAGCTTGGCGTTAGGCGCCATCTCTTACTAAACTTAATAATTATAATTAAATTAAATAAATAATTTCGATAATTCGGCTCTTGTGGATGTATAGCTTTCTAACGGGTTAGTTGTTATTTATTTATATTTAAACGCCTTGCCGGGGTTGCGATGGCCGGTTGAGTGCCTTGGGAGGACGTGGGCACTTGATGTGTCCCCAGCCGGCATTGTAATGACCGTCGATGGTCGTCATGTTAGCTTATTTATACTGGAGGAGGCGATCGGACTGAAGGTCCGGGTAGCGTAACTGGTAACGTGTCTGCACGGATAGCAGAAGTTGCGGGTTCGAGTCCCGCTTCGGGCCGATTTCTTTTCCTCCAGTTCCAAATTATTAAAATTATTTATTTAATTTAATTATAATTATTAAGTTTAGTAAGAGATGGCGCCTAACGCCAAGCTCTAGTGCCAAATTGTCTTATTTATTATTTATTTATTATAGCCAACTCTAGCCCGATAATTCGGCTCTTGTGGATGTATAGCTTTCTAACGGGTTAGTTGTTATTTATTTATATTTGAAGAAAATGTATACAAAAATAAATTACAAAAAAATCAAACAATAATAAATGAACACATTTTAATGCAAGTTAAAAGTAATATAATTACTGAACTCAAACAGTAGAAATGGATGTCAGGAAACCCCCGTATAACACGGCACTTCTATAGCACGGATTCACTCTAACATGATTCGAGAATTGGGAACATCCCCGTATAACACGGTGCTTTTAAAGCACTCTAATACGGTTCGGAAATTAGGTAAAACCCTCGTACAACATGAAATGTATTAAAACTGTTACCAGTTGATGATTCTCATTCTGAGATCATCATATAAAATGAATAATCTCTGGTAAAATATTTACTCAAATAAGTATTTTACCCATAAAAAAATCTACTATATAAAGCTGAAAAACTGGATTCCATCACTGTATGCCAAAAATGGCCACTAGGGGCGCCCCTAGAAATTATTTAAATTAACTTAAATTAACAATTTAAATTATTATATATATATATTTTGTATTTTTACAGTATAATATTCAGTATCTTATTATTTTTATTTGTAATTTTGTATGCGCCAATGCCTGCATCGGCCTTTTGTGAATCATAAATTCGATTTAAAGAAGGATTTAACAGCATGTTTTTTTAATTTTTGGAACATAACCCCACTTTTCGCGCTAGTTCTTTGTTTCGTATAACACGGATTCGCATAACACGGCAATCTTTTGGAACGTAACTCCCGTGTTATACGGGGGTTACCAGTACGCTTAATAGCAAATTGTTTATGCCCCACACATATCGCAAATAAATTGAACCAACTCATTTTCCAAATCTGTACAGCCACATGAGCCCACAGTTCACATTTGCAGCACATAATCCACTTTTTCTGAGCAGCACTATATTGTTCATTGCAATATATGCAATAAGTATTTTCATCGTCATTTTCTGGTTCTTTAAAAGTTTTCTGCCCCTTTCCTGTAGTGAACTTCGAATCCGATTTTTCCAAATCTATTGCTTTTCTGCAAGTTCCTGATTTTTTAACTTTAGCCTTGGCTTCTAGTGTGGCTTTGTACGAAGGATCCAGTTATTTCTTCTGCTTGTTGTTGTTTGCGGCCAAATCAAACCATAGCAAAACACGATCTTGAACAAGATCGGCAACACTGCCGAAGATGCCCCAATAGTCATGGTGATTTAGAAACGTTAAGTGGAATCCTGAAAATAGAGTATCAACCCATGATCTAGCCACCTGAATAGGTTAATGTTTTATTCTTCTAACAGGAATAACTTTCGTTATTATGGAATTATAACAAAACATGCCAATTCTATATAAATGGAAGCATAATATTATAAGAAATTGAATGAAACAGACAACTTATTTGATATTTCAACTACGCGTGTCGGAGAACAAGAGACACCATACTCAACAAATCGTCATTAAAACTCAACTGTCTAGCCTTTAAAGAGAGTCTCCTTTTATTTTGTTTCAAAGAAAATTTAATTGACGGCTTGCCCCGTATGCCGAAGTTATCCCGTCTTCCCCTATAGAGAAGGTATGATCTACAGTTTGCAAAATCTCATCAGTCGCACACTGGTTCTCTGATCCATTGAATACACTGGTGGTCGCAATTGCACTCCTCATCGATAGCTCGCCTTGTGGGATTTTCCAGATTTTCTAACACCGAAACAAAGGCCAACTTTCACTAAAACTACTATCATGAGACATTATCCTTCGACAACTGCCGACGTAGCATGTTGCCTTATCTTGTTTAACCCAACTACGATTTAAAGGACATTTACAAGACCAGAGAGTATATTTAGGTAAGAGTTTTACGCTCTACTCAAACATTTTTGTTAGTATTTTTAATACAAGACTAATCTGATTTATTTGGCTTCAGCTATTCTCTCATTCTTCAAAATTTTATGTAATTCGTAATGTTTTCCATACACTATGCATGTACACGTTATGTTAAACTTTGCAGTTTTGTTCTTAAATTGGGCGAAAGTTAGATGCTGCCTTATTACGCGTATATTTAAATTTTATTTTTGAGATTCTTTCAACACTTTCCAAACAACAGAATTATACACTAATTATGCAATATACTTGCGAGACCACGGATTTTAGCGGGAAAATTTGTGTAAATGAAAGAAAACTTTCATTTTTTTGTTCAAAAATTATTGTAAACAATCACCGATAGAAAAAAACTCCTCGCGGAGAAACGGAGCAGAGGTCTCCAGTAACTATCAACAGTTAGGTGGAAAAGTTGACACTTAGCTGTCAAGAATTCGCAAGTCATTGTCAACAACGGATTGTTTTCCACACTAACACGATAAAAGCTCGCGCCTCCGGAAACTTAGCGCGCTCGCACAGGAAGTTATTATTGTACTTGTGTCTGTCTCCATGCCCAGGAACGAAGTCCCATCGGAGAAGACCTACAGCAACTCTTCCACATCGTCGGTGACCGCCATTCATCGAATTATATCGTCCAATCTCACACCAAGAGGTATTTTGTTAGGACCTTTGTAAACTCTCTCTCCCGCAACGGCAATAGGCTTAGCTCATAGCCACCTGTTTGTTTAGAACTTGTAGAGCTTTATATCTACTTGCATATAACCGCATAGTATCGTAGAATAGTTTGTAATCGCCTTGTACGTTATTCTAGTTATTCAATAAATGTTTTATTTGTTAACCTGTCTCCTGTCAATCCAAGACGCCTGTCGACTTACCGACGACCTCCCCACTCACTTTTTGCTCTCCTAGCCATCCGAAATGACAACGAGATCGGGTTTTGCCAACCCGTGCAGTGTAAGTGGTCAGCGAGGATAAACCCTGTCCTCTGCTTATCTCACATTCTGTTAATGAAAATTTTCAATAATTTTCAATAAGGTTAATACAAAAACGCTCAACACCTTACCTAATGTTCTGAAAGTAAACGGATGAAGGCCCTTTTCTTCTCTGTATCCACTTAATGCCAGACATCCTCCAAAGAAAGTTATTTAGTAAAGATAAGTAAAGCCCACACACGTTGCAGCATACGAACAGAATAATCTTACAATAGGAAAAGGTGCAGTCATAGCAATACAATAGGAGGCTACATTGGTCAGCGAAGTGATAGTGATAGATACTGCAGCGTTGGAATAAGTATCTTTCATACGTTTGGCAACAATTTTTTTCGAATCAGTGATCCTCCAGCAAGCTATCATCACGAAGGCGTCATCGATTTCTGTAGCTAAATATACAATGCATTAGCTCACTACAAAGTTAATACACAGGTTTAGTTACTTACCCAAAATGAGAAACGGTATGACAATGTTGCTATTCGGATTGTCAACTCCTGCTGCACTCAACATACCAAAAGACGAAACTGTTGCTAAACCAGCAGAAACGACAGCAGCTATTCCCATCCACGGTTTGCTCTTAATCCAGTCGTTAGTCATGTACATCAAGACACTGAAGACAGTAATTACTGTTACTGCAGCTCCTATCAGAGGAGTTATATTATCTGCGAGAATTGGAATTTCTAATTCAACGGAACTAACTGGACATGGGAATATTTTTATGTAATTAAATTTAAATTTTTTTATTCGAGAATAAAACGTTTCTCTCCATTCTGTTATCAATTTCTTTTTAGTGATATTGGACTCGTCTGTTGGATATAACAAACGGACGGCAGCCATTTCCTGTATATATCCATCATTGTCAGTTTTTACGCCACCAGCACTCAGAGACATTAGTTTGTAAGTTGCTGACAATTTGTCAATCTGAATGGGATATTTGAATTTTATCTTCCTAGAAATGACTTCATCGATATGATTTACCATTGCTAATATGGGATTCTCGAAACATTTACCGTTAACGATTCCGCAAATTTTGTGATACTGTATAAACTCTCCATTAACTATAATGGATATATTTCTTGCCAGCTTATCAAAATCTTCGATTTCCATTAAAATTTCTTTCTTTAACATATTATTTTCTTCTGTGCTAGTAATATAAACAACTGCAGTCATTTCAGGCCTTTCAGTTATTCTCAGAATATCGAAAAACTGTGAGGTGTTAATCGGGAACATTTTATCTATGAAGTTTCTGTCTGAAAAGCCCCTTCCTCTGTCAGAAGAAAACAGGTAGTTTATGTCGTTCCTAAAGTTAATATTAATGAACCCAACAGAAAGCAACAATGACACCATCACAGGCAAGATGATGAAGGATGAGGGATGAAGGGCAATAAATTCTCCAAATTTTCCAAAGAGTCGTGCTAACGTATTTCTGAAAATCATAATCTTTCTGTCCATATTTCTGGTTTCGTGTTCCATGTCTGAAAGTAAATATAATATCTTAAAAAATACTTTAATCTGAAAGCGATAATGTTCGTTTATAAAATATAAAATTATACCGGTGTATTATATTTTAATCTGGAAAGTTATTGGTGCATTTCAAGTTTGTCAGTGATCCTGAGAAAGTTGAAATGCTTTAACATAGCATGTTATTTCATGTTTTATGCTTATTTATTAAATTCATTGCTGTTTATTAACAGCCATAATCGTTAGCCATAAAAGCCATAATTGTGACTTAATCATAATGTCGCCCTAAAATGTTTCCTCACAACTCTCTCAACTATAGTAGGTTTTTGACCCTGTACATCGTAGTTTTTCTGTTGACAATGGAGTCATGCTGGTCATATAGCTGTGTGAGAATCCGGAGTTGAGAAAGCGTGTTTCTCACTCTTGTTCGGTCTCAGATCGGGAAGATCCACCCTCAGAATCACTATGATGGATTTTTAGTATTATTTAATTTGGGGGCAGGAAGTTCGTAAGATCCCCCTGTTAATTTTTCCTGATACCAACCTAATTAGAGCGTTAGGCACGCTAATGAGTAAATTTTAAATACCTTTCCGAGAGAGAGGAATCGTGGACCCGTGCTAAGACTTTGGCGTTGAGTTGAGCTCAATAACGAGACCATTTAAATCAAACAAAACAAATTAATTAATTATTACACCTTTGTGTCCTTTTTATCTTAATTTAAATTTAATTTGTATACTAGTACTTTTTATATATTAACAGGACTTATTATACTGGAAAATATGGATGCAGATATTTAGTCTTACAGATCAAAAATAATGTTCTTTATTTAGTTCACCTGAGCACATACACTTTAAACTTGTGTTTCGGACTTGTTCGTCCCTCCTCAGCAGGCCTTTAAACGACACTTTCTACAATTAACAATAAAAAAACATTTCTTTGGTACAATTATAACTAAAATTAGTTAAAAAACACAAACATTTCCCGACAATAAATTAAAAATTCTTACAACTTCTGTATTTCCGAACTCCTTTACATTTCCAATTAAACTCACGATCCACAGCAACCATTCAATTTGACACATTCCTAATTTTTATACATTAAAATCAGTTTAAAACGATAAATTTAATTATTACAGTAGAGAGTCGAAAATTGGAATCAATTGGGGACTGGGGTTGTTCCGATTACCCATTATGTACGAAAAAATACATTAACCTGTCCGATGTTCAAATTTTTCTCCATTGCGTGTCGCTTCGTGTTGAATTTTTCTCCGTTGCGTGTCGCTTTGCGTTGAATTTTCGTCGATTTTAAGCCTAACGAAAATTTTTATAATAATAATCGAGGCTATCGTATCGTTAAAAATTATTTCTTTATTTTGTACAAACAAAATAAATATATTGAAAAATATAAAAACATGAAAATTATACTTTAGAAGTAAATCTAGTATCAAAAACGTTCGATTCAGCACGACACAGTCCGACTGAAAATCGTTCCGATTACCGGCGATTCGATTACCGGCGTTCCGATTAACGACTCTCTACTGTATCTAAAATATTATCATTTCAATTGACTTACTTTCTTTTTGTTTATTCTTTTCTACTTAAATCTTGTTCTAATTTGTTTCTATCATTTCTTTTATACTTCTTTCTTTCCCCCTTTTATAATTCTTAACCATGATTGGTGAATCTCTCTACCACTGTTGTTATTCATTTTATTAGTTTGCCTAATTATATTTAAATGCTCATACAGTTGCCTTTTATAATTGCTTTTTTACGTTTTTCCTGATTTTTACCGTATTTAGATCAATTGCACAACCTTCTGTATTACAATGGTCAGCTACTGCTGAATTTGCATAGTTTCCTCTGATTGCTCTGATATGTTTACTTAATCTTATTTTTAATTTTCTTTTAGTTTCTCCGATATATGTTTTCTTTGGATTACAATTACAATCAAATGAATATACTATTCCTTTCTCCTCTGTTATATAATATTTTTCTCCTTTCCTGTAACATAATTGTTTTTTAGTTGAATTTATTTTTTCCGGTATTAAGTTGATTCTACTTTTTATTACATTTTTAATTCTTTCAAATAATATCTTAATTTAATAAATTTTTTCTCTTTATCTATTGATTTTGGTTGTTTATCATTATCTAGTTTTCCAAGCCATTTTTTTTATTATACATTTTGGGTAACATTTAAAATAAACATTTTAATTATTTCTTCTTCTTCTTGTTTTTGTGTTTCTATTTCGCTTGTTCTTTGCTTTATTTTATTCATATACATTTTAAATATATTATATTTCATACTGATCGGAATCACAGATTTATAATTAATTATTTTGGGTATTTGTATTGGTTTAACATATTTCTTGTAAATTAATCTATTATTTTTTCTTTCTATTGTTATATCTAAATAATTTATACTATTCTGTTTTTCTTTTTTCTAATTCAAATTTGATATTCTCTTTCATCTTATTGGTCTTATTTATAATTATATTTTCATTTGTTTTCGTTTTATCAAAAATTATTATGCAATCATCCACATACCTGCTGTCAAATTCAATACCTTCTATATTTTTGATCTTTTCATCTATTTGTATGATTGTTATTTCGGCCAATTTTGGATGTATACACGTACCCATAGGTATTCCTTCTGTTTGGGTATAGAATTTCTTATCGAACTGAAAGTAGTTATTTTTAATTATAATTTGGCACAATTTAATTATCCAATCCGGTGTATTTATTTTTATTAAAGAATTTTCTATATTTTCTATTGTTATGCTAGGATACATGTTTACAACATCGAGTGATATTAACTTCATATTTTCATTAATTGTTATATTTTTTAATCTATTTAATAAGTCATCCACATTTTTTATATTATACTGAGAAACTTCTAATAAATTTAATTTATCCTTTAAATATTTTTCTACATTATAATATACGTAATTTTTAACATCTATTAAAGGTCTATATTTAATAGGATTTTTATGTGTTTTTACCCTTATGTTAAACTTCGGTGTTCTGTTGTCTTCTCTTTTTATGTAGTTGATGTCTTCTTTTGTTACATGCTGTTTTATTTTTAAATTTTTTAATTCCTTTTCTAACGATTTTATTAGACCATTTACTGGATCTTTGTTGAGCTGTTTATAACTTCCTTTTTGGATTAATTCTTTAATGACTTTATTTTTCTTTTAAGGTTGGATATCCTATTTTTTAAAACCAATTTGTTATATTTATTTTAAAAAAACTTACCAAAAGAGTCCTTCTGTTCTTGTTTCTGTGTGTCTGTTCTGGCAACAGAACAGACACACAGAAACATTTCCAGTATAATAAGTCCTGTTAATATAGATAGAAAGTACTAGTATACAAAATAAATTTTAAACAGAGTTAAAAAGGACACAAAGGCATAATAATTAGACAGATAGACCGTTTAATATTACCATATGCTAGAGCAGGGATGTCAAAGATACGGCCCGCGGGCCATGACTGGCCCTCGAGGCAATTAGTTGCGGCCCCTGACATTAATTCAATAATGCTATTTGTTTATTTTTTATTATGTTGATACTAAAGAAAATGTGATATTTTGTATTTAAACAAATAATACTTAATAAACAAAATTGTTGAACTCAATTATTATTATTATTATTTATTTATTTATTCATATTACTTAGAAATATTAATTTTATTTGATTTATTTTTGTGTTTAATCTTTTGTTTACATTATGTTTTCTCTGTTTCATCTTAGAAGATTACAAAAATTCAAAAGCTTTTAGTGACGGCGAATTTTTAAAAGAATGTATGCTAGACGTGGCCGACATTTCATTCCCATCACAGAAACAAGTCATTCAAGAAATACCCCTGACTAGAAATACAATTGCTTCCAGAGTAAATGAACTCGCAGAAAATTTAGACTTTCAACTTAAAATTAAAGAATTTATCTGGTATTCCTTAGCAGCCGATGAAAGTACAGATATCAGAGATACTTCGCAGCTTGCTGTATTTATTCGTGGAATTAATGAAGACTTTAACATCACAGAAGAGTTGCTGCAGTGCATACCATTGAAGAGTACTACCACAGCTCAAGATATTTACTCAGCAATTGAGCAATTAGTACCAAATTATGACTTGGATTGGAGTAAATTCTGCAGTATTACCACAGATGTGTCACCATCCATGGTCGGTAAAAATGCTGGTGTTGTCACAAAAATATGGAACAAAATTTTAAATAAAATTAAAGGTGAACGACCCAAATTCGTTGGAATTCACTGTATTGTACATCGAGAAGTCTTGGCATCTAAAGTGCAGAAAATGGATCATGTAATGAACCCCATAATTAAAACAGTTAATTTTATTAAAAGAAGAGGTCTAAATCACCGCCAATTCACACAATTTTTAAACGATCTTGATGAAAAATGTTTAGATATTCCCTACTTTGCAGTGGCTTAGTCGTGGATCAATGCTTAAACGATTTTTCGAATTGCGTAAACATGTTGTTACGTTTATGGCTCAAAGGGGCAAACCGATGGAACACAGTGATGAATGGTGGTTTGACTTTGCATGCTTAGTAGATATGACGGAACACTTGAATAATTTGAACGTTAAACTTCAAAAAAAACAAAAAAAAATGTAATCGTTACGCAACTGTACTCAAGTGTTCAAGCTTTCAAAATTAAATAAAAGTTGTGGGAATCGCAGCTGCGAGAACAAAAACTTGACCATTTTCCTAGCATTCGTGAAATCGGCATGTACAATGCAAATAAATTAGCAGATTTTTCTTACCGTTTGCTTGATCTTATTGCTGAATTTGATAGTCGTTTTGTACATTTTCTCGTGCTCAATACCTACGACTTTCCTCTTTTCAATGATCTGTTTACGTTCGATGTTAGTAAAGCACCGACTTACTTGCAAATGGAACTAATAGATTTGCAGTGTCATACTGCTTTTAAAAAGCAAGTTCAATGAAGTTGACATTTTGGCATTTTATACAAAGTACTTCAAAAATCAAAATAGCTATCCCAACTTAAGGAATCATGCTGCCCGCATTTTATGCATGTTTGGAAGTTTATATGTGGGTAAACAGTTGTTTTCAACAATAAAGATTAATAAATCTAAATACCGTTCAAGACTTACAGATGACCATCTTCAGTCCATTTTGAAAATCAATACAACATCGTTGACACCAAACATCGAGGAGATAATGAAGCGTAGAAGAAGTCAAGTTTCTGGATCCTCAAAATAATATTTTGGTTTAAAACGTCTCTACTTTAAAAAAATTATATTTTTTTTTCTTTAAAAAAATCATTTTTAATAACTATCGTACCTCTATCTCTTTCGAAGAGAGAATATCAGTCAAGCTCGGGACGATATTTGCTCGTTGCATATCATTCATGTGGAGGATCCTTGGAAGAACAGATATGGTGGGACCGGAGACTTGGTTCACTCCTTTCATGGAGTCCGACTTGGGATCGCCGTCCTGGAGATATCCGCTGAAACACAGATAATTGGTGGGTAGAGCTCTTGTATGCTCTTGGAAATGTCCACCCCGACTCGAGTTCCATTCTCCTTTTTATCCGATTTAGCCTGGGAAAATCCATCAGGTGATTGTATGTTCAGCGACGAATCTTAAGGTGTGTGGTCAGAGGTGAGCCTTTGATGACATAAAACTCTCGTTATACGGAGCTGCTATTACCATATTAGGTTCGAGATATGTACAATTCCTTCTATTTACTTGTTCAACGGTTGACTTCTTTTTCCTTTAACAATAGGTTGTTTAATTTAACACTCGATTGTTATAATTCTCGAATAGTTGTTGATAGTAAGAGTAATATTCAATCCATTTTCTGTGTGATGTTTTCTTAACGATTGCGAAAAAGAAATAGGCTAAGAATTTTTCTTAAATTAGTGCAAAATCTGGTCTACGATCCTTACAATAGATTATTAAAAATTGCAGTCTGGCATTGTGACAATACCACAATAAACAATTTCAAGTTCACTATTAAAAAGTCTATGTTATTGCACTGTTTACATTTACTGGCAGAATATTATGTTCATTCTTGTAAGAACCTTGGAATTTGTTTGATAAACACTAACTTATATTGATAATTGTCCTTCTACTAACTTTCCACCTTCCCAACCTTTAACCATCAAAATTTACTTTCATCAACATCTATACACAAGCTAATGTGTCAAACTTCGATTTTAAATCTCTACCACGTCTTAAGATATTAAACAAAATATAGCAACATACACAAAGGAATGCAGAAACTGAAGATTTTCTTTTTTTTAACTTTGGATTCAGAGGATCTTAAAACGTGGAGATTTCCAATAAACTCGAAGAGAAATTTGACACGATTTTAATACTTTCCTTTGTTATGTATTCATAACAGCCAGGAAAGTAAAAGTTATTTCAAATTGCCATACAAAAGAAAACAGGGTTTGAATATAGACACAAAAAACTTGTTTTCTGTAAAAATATCTGATCAAAATTTTAAGTTAATTTTCCATTCCCCCACCGAAAGTTTTATATTTTTGGTCAGGAAGACCTTGAAACATCGAGAAATGAAAATATTTTGGGTTTTTTTTTTCTACATTTGCAAAGTTTAGATTATGCTAAGAGAGGTACGATTTTGTCCAACCGATTTAAAGTCTTTTGCCGAAATTATCTAAAATTTTTTAGGGAGGTTAGGGTATTGATTGGAAATATAAAAAACGTTTTGACTTTACAAAATTATTATGTTTTC